>NC_041392.1:722288775-722289342 GCF_002162155.2 Triticum dicoccoides
TTGTGACCTAAAAGCAAAAAGAAATCACTAAAAAACTGTAAGTATTTAGTTGTAAGTAGAAATAAAAAATAAATAGAATTTTTTTTCTATTTTTGTAGTGAAGTTATTCATAAACTAGTGATTCACACAATTTTTTAAAAATTCAAATTTAAACTATTCAAAATTTAAAACTAATGACACTAACAGAAAGTTTATAATTTTTGTGACATGAAAGCAAAAAGAAATCACTAAAAAACTGTAAGTATTTAGTTGTAAGTAGAAATAAAAAAAATAAAAAACCAAAAAAATGTAGAAATAAAAAAGAAAAAACCAAAAAAAATGCCTCCTACTGGGCCTCCACGGCCTGAATATGACTAGAAACCCTACATGGGCTAGGATTCAGGCCCGCAGAAGGCCCAATAGGCCCACAGGCAGTAGGAAGTTTAGGCCCGAAAGCCTGCGTTAGAGAGGAGCTCGAATGGGGAGGCACACCAGCGCTTATAAACCAGTGCCGGCGCCCTTCAGCTAGTGATGTGGGACTAAACTTTTGGGCGCGGGGCAGCACAAGGCCATTGGTCCCAGTTGGTG
>NC_041392.1:722289737-722322881 GCF_002162155.2 Triticum dicoccoides
GTCGCCGCCCCGAGCCCGTCGTCGCCCCGCGCCGGCGCCCTTTAGGTTGATGATATGATGATGTTGATGATATGATGATGTTTTTTTCTGTTGATGATATGATGATGTTTTTTTCTGTTGATGATATGATGATGTTTTTTTCATATATGCATTTTTTCATATATGTATTAATTTTTTTAAGTTGTTAGTAGATATCGATTTTAGGTTAGTGCATTTTATTACTGATTTTAGGTTAGTTGAGCCTCTTTAGTGCATTTTATGTTTGTTGCATTTTAGGTTAGTGCATTTTATGTTAGTGGAGAGGAAAAAGTAAAATAAGGAAAAGGAAAATAAGTAGAGAAAAAAAGAGAAGAAGAAGGAGAAGACGAGGAGAGGAAGAAAAGGAAGAGGAGAAGAAGAAAAAATAGAAATTTTTTTCTATTTTTTCTTCTTCTCCTCTTTTCTTCTTCTTTTTTTTTCTTCGATTTTCTCCCCCTCCCGATAGGAAAGTTTTATATAGAAAGTTACAATTTTAGAAAAGTTTTATATATGCAGAAGTTACAATTTTAGAAAAAGAAGGATAGGAAAGAAGAAAATAAGAAGAGGAAAGAAAGAAGAAGAGGAGAGGGAAAGAAGAGGAGAAATAAATAAGAAGAAGAAAAAAGAAGAAAAAGAAGAGGAGAAGAAGAAAGGAATAGTGGAGAAGAAGAGAAAATAGAATATATTCTATTTTCTCTTCTTCTCCACTATTCCTTTCTTCTTCTCCTCTTTTTTTTCTTCTTTTTTTCTTTGATCTTGTCCTCTAGCTATTCCTTTCTTCTTCTCCTCTATTTTCTTCTTCTTCTTCTTCTTCTTCTTCTTCTTCTTCTTCTTCTTCTTCTTCTTCTTCTTCTTCTTCTTTTTCTTCTTCTTCTTAATTTTTATCGGGAACGAGGGTGTCGAGGATCGTCGAGGGGTCGAGGGTTCCAGCAGGGTCGTCTAGGGGTCGAGGGTTCCAGGGTCGTCGAGGGTTCGAGGGGTCGAGGATCGCCGAGGGGTCGAGAGAGGTTTCCTAGTGTCAAAGTATTGAAGAAACCCATGCCTTCGTCATTAGCCGGAAGTAACCAGGACATGTTGGTACGAAGTTCTACAAAGTTGTTCTGGAATGGAGTCCCGGATAGAATAATCTGCCTTTTGGTACGAGTTCAGCAAAGGCCTTCCAAATAGCGATATTCGGAAGGCTCTTTCTGAACTTTGTACCAAAAAGCGAATTATCCTATCTGGGACTCCGTTCCAGAACAACTTTGAAGAGCTTCGTACCATCATGCACATGTTACTTTCGCCTAATATTGAAGACATGGTTTTGTTGAATCCTTTGACACTAGGCAACCTCCCGACCCCTCGACGATCCTCTCGAACATGAGAGGAAGAAGAGGGTCGTCTAGGGGTCGAGGGTTCCAGGGTCGTCGAGGGTTCGAGGGGACGAGGATCGCCGAGGGGTCGAGAGAGGTTTCCTATTGTCAAAGTATTGAAGAAATCCATGCCTTCATCATTAGCCGGAAGTAACCAGGGCATGTTGGTACGAAGTTCTGCAAAGTTGTTCTGGAATGGAGTCCCGGATAGAATAATCTGCCTTTTGGTACGAATTCAGCAAAGGCCTTCCAAATAGCGATATTCGTAAGGCTCTTTCTGAACTTTGTACCAAAAAGCGAATTATCCTCTCTGGGACTCCGTTCCAGAACAACTTTGAAGAGCTTCGTACCATCATGCACATGTTACTTTCGCCTAATGTTGAAGACATGGTTTTGTTGAATCCTTTGACACTAGGCAACCTCCCGACCCCTCGGCGATCCTCTCGAACATGAGAGGAAGAAGAGGGTCGTCTACGGGTCGAGGGTTCCAGGGTCGTCGAGGGTTCGAGGGTTCGAGGGTTCTTCTCCTCTATTCTTTCTTCTCCTCTTTTTTTTCTTCTTCTTCCTCTTTTTTTTATCGGGAACGAGGGTCGTCGAGGGACATAGATGTAGTGTCGTCGTTGTCGATATATACCCCCTCCCGATAGCTTACTATGATTAGGTAGCTAGTTCTACGTTTGGCACTAATATATCCATCTGTCATGTTTGAATAATAATTGCCATGTTGTAAATATTTGTAGAAACTATGGACACCGCCCTAGACGAAGCAACAAAAAAAGCGTTGTTGAGGGACATAATCGCAGAAGGAAGTGATGCCATCTCGTTGTTTCTCAACGAAACCGATGGTCTGGAAGGAGAGGGTGAACAAGCTGGCTACGGTGACCTAATGCCGGTGCAAGAAGAAGAACATGAGGACGGCTCCGGTGACCCAATGCCGGTGCAAGAAGGAGACTGTGATTACGGCTCCGGTGAACGAACCGAGTCCGGCCAGGTATATATATTAGTTAAGCCTATGCTGACTAGCTGATTGATGCATTCATTGTTTTGGTATGTACACATATTAATTAAGTCTTTGTTCTTTTTTCTAGCCCTCCGGATCGAGCACAACTTCGGTAAAGAGACGAGGCCCGAAGAAAAAGTTGAGCTCGGATGAAAAGTTTGAGATCATAGCAATCGCGCCCGACGGCCAACCTATTGAACCCCTCCGGACAAAGAGTGCATTTGTTGCTCAGTGTGGGGTTCTAGTTAGGGACAAGATCCCGATAAGCATCCAGCAATGGTTTAAGCCGGCTATAGAAGACCCTGAGGTGTCTTATGTCAATGATATGCAGAAAAATGATCTTTGGACTGAGCTGAAGTCAAATTTCACCCTACCGCCTGAGGATAATCCAGAGAACCCAGTTAAAGAGAAATTAATCAAGTGTTTTGCTCTGAAGAGGATGGCAGAACTATTCAGGAGGTGGAAGAAAGAGCTGAATAAGTTTGTCGGAAATAATGAGACACCAGAATTCAAGGGCAGATATGAGAAGATCAGAGATCACTGGCCCGCATTTGTGGCCCACAAGACATCGGAAAAGAGTCAGAAGATGTCGGCGACAAACAAGCAAAATGCTGCGAAGAAGAAGCTTCACCATCGCACGGGGTCAGGTGGCTACCTCGTAGCCCGGCCTAAGAGGTCCAAGACTGAGAATGATCTGGTTCATAAAGGGATTGAACCAGAGACAATTAACTGGCCAGACCATTGCCGGACTTGGTTCTTCGGGGCTGGTGGAACCCTGGACCCTGTAACAGGGAAGTGCATTTGGACGAACGATCAAATGGACATACCAGTCAGTAAGCTTAAGCAGTATATCGAAGCAACGCAGGAAGGGACGTTCTTTCCAGACAGAGAGAACGACGAGCTCACAATGGCCCTCGGGAATCCTGAGCACCCTGGACGGACACGAGGCACACCAGGCTTCGTTCCGTGGAAGGTTGGGTTTCCGGACGCAGGCGGTTACAAATCCCATGAGAGGAGGAAAAAAGTGCAGCAGACCCAAATGCAGGCGCTGCAAGCAAGGGTAGACGCGATAGAGGAACGAGAAGCAAATCGCGGCAAACGTACTGCCGAAGCCTCCCCCGAAGCTACCCTGCCATCTCAGCACAGAAGCAACGTGGCTTCCACCGAGCTGCTTCAGCCGGAGCATGCCTTGACGGCTCCTGCCAGCTATCCCGTGGATGCTATAACGGAGTCTCAAAATTGCCACCTTATGATGCAATGGATAAATTTGAAGGTCAAGGCGGCTGTTGGCTCTGTTTATCCTACTGAACCCGGCGCAACTTTTCACTGCCGGCCGATTCCAGAAGGATATGCTAGGGTGATGGTGGATGAGATAACGGAGGGATTTGAGGACCTCCAGCTTGACCACCCTACCGGTGAAGGGGAGACTCGGCTGGGGTCTGCTCTGAAGACTCCATGCCTATGGCGGAAGGAGCTCATCAACCTTCCGAACTGGACGCCTCCGCCTCCTCCTCCTCCTCCGGCAAGTCAGGGCACTCCGCCTCCACCGCCTCCTCCTCCGGCGAGTGACGATCAGGGCCCTCGGCCGGCTCCTTCTCCGGCGCGTGGCGGCACTCCGCCTCCTTCTCTGCCTGCGCCGACGCGCCCGAGCAGCCAGCCTCCTCCTTCTCCGCCTAGTCAGCAAGGGCGGAAGAGACCTGCCGCCGCTCCAGCTGCTCCGGCGCGTCGTAGTCCTTCTCCTCCGCCTCTTAAGCAAGTAAAGAAGACAACCGCTCCGTCTGCTCGGTCGGCGTCTAGCAGTACAACCAGAGGCGGGAGGACATACAGATTCGGTCCTTCTCTGAAGACTCCAGAGAAGTTACCATACGAGAGGACCCAGGAGGAGAACGCCGAGATCGCGCGAGAAGAAGTGAGGAAATTCTTTGAAGGGGTGAAAGCAAAGAAACATCCACCTCCGGAGGAGAAGGTAGATCGGGTGAAAGTGAAGTGCACTCTGGCTGCCCTGACAAAACCACCGAAGTCTCCGCCGAAAGGAAACTATGACCGCATTATTGGAAAGGAATTTGCCGAAGCGGAACGGTCGGGAAGTACTGTCAGTGATCAAAGGCTGAAAGAACGACGAGCTGGGAAACAAATTGCCCAGCTCGGCGAACAAGCGAAGCAATCGTGCCCCCCGCTCAAGGTGCCTAGCCACAACGTCGCTAATGATCCGAGGATAGTGCCCGGTTATAGCAATCTTGCAGATTACCTGCCCGACGAAGTACATTATGAACCCATGGACGTGCAGATACAAAGATACGAGTACGGGAAGCCTCTCGTCAAAGATGAAAGATCTCTATCAACGATGATGCGAAGATTGCATGATTGGTACTTGAAAATCTGCAGAGACTCTGGGGGGAGGAGTACTTTGTATGTGAAAGTTAAAAAGGAGCATGACCTCGTTGGAATTGATCTGTTGCCTGTTCCATTTGAGGAGTTCTATCAGTTTTTCAATCAATTGGCCCTCGATAAAACAACGGTCGCCTGCTACTGTCTGTAAGTAGTACTACTTCTGTCATTAAGTTTCTCTATATAGCTTAGCTCTTTCATTGCATGTATTTATAATCATCCTCACTATATTATGCAGATTGAAGATCGCCGAATTAAAGAAAAGACAAGTCGGTGATATTGGGTTCATTAACACATATCTCATAGATGCAACTCAGGTTAAACTTCATGCCGCAGCTACCGAGGCCAACTTGCTACGATCGTTCGTAATAAATCAAAACAAAGATATAATACTCTTTCCTTACAACTTCAGGTGAGTGTTACTGTCTTGTGCGTATTCGGTTTCCCTTATATATTAGTCAAGGTTATAGTAATGTAATTCATGAGATTAAGCTTGAGAAGGGACTAGTAACCGTCTTAGACTCAAAACGAAAAGATCCCCAGGACTATGCAGACATGACTCAAATACTCCAGAAGTAAGTTAAATCGATCATTATCCACCATATCAGCAACTTTGTTCATTTCCTGATATCAAGTAATTGTTTTCTTTGTCCGGCAGGGTTTGGAGAAAATTCACCAAAATAGTTCCGGGACTGCCGAAGGAGCTGGAATTTAGACACCTGAAAGTAAGTACTATAGTAGCATGTTCCGCGCATCTCCTAGTGATTCAAGCGCTAGTTTCATCAATACCATTTAGCCTTCTTGCTTATCAGTTTGATTGACCTCTATTTCTTGTAAAGTGGTTGTGGCAGGAACAAGGGAATAATTTCTGTGGATACTACATCTGCGAGTCCATCCGCCACACGACCTGTGAGCGGGGCGGGTACTCTAACGAACAATATGAAGTACGTAAATAACAACATTCACAATTTTATTTTATTACCATCATTTGTGTTGAGTTTCATTCATTCATATATATATATGTATTGACCTCCTTCTTCAAATTAGATGTTTCGGAAGCGGGATGAACTCCTAGCACCAGCTCGCATGCGAACAATTCAAGAGGAATTGGCGGCATTCTTTCTTGACCACGTGATCCCTGAAGACGGAGAATTCTATGTGGACCCTGAGTCCGTATGATTATATTTGTAAGAGATAATTATTGTATATATGTAGCCGGTAGTGTCAGATAGATATACGAGAACTTGTTGTTCGACCAATCTCTCGGAGAAGGAGAGGTGGTCGATATCATTTCTCTCTGTATGCATATATGTTCATGACGATCTTCTGTTTCCTTCGTTTGCTTACTAGCTAGCCAGCGTGTCTAGTCCTCTCTATACGTATGTATAGTACGTAGCGTCGACCAAGCACGGACATAAGAGAGGACACTTCTTTCTATTAATTATAGCTAGCTAACACAATATATGAAACACCTAAATTAACCCCCCAAAACCCCCAAACCCCCCCCCTTCAAAAAAAAAAACAAAACCCCAGCCACAGAAATGCTGACGCGTGGATGCCTACTGGTCCCGGTTGGTGCCACCAACCGGGACCAAAGGGTCTCCTGCCTGGGCTCTGCGCACTGCCCACGTGGAGGGCCTTTAGTCCCGGTTCTGGATTGAAGCGGGACTAAAGAGGGGAGGTATTAGTACCGACACTTTAGTCCCGGTTCAGGAACCGGGACTAAAGGCCCTTACGAACCGGGACTATAGGCCCTTTTTCTACCAGTGCGCATACACTCATCCCTATGAACACGCACACACACACCCTACCCCTATGAGCACCTCCGAGAGACTGAGCCGGCATATCATCTTGAGATTTACGAAGCCACCGTAGGCGCCTCGTCGTCGACGGGAACGTCTCCTCCCACTGAAAGCGCATCGCCGGAAATCCTGAAATAAATCCAGGAATAATGCGAGCACTAGGATTTAAACCCTGGTGGGTTGGGATACCACTGTCCATCTAACCAACTCAACCACATGTTTGCGCTATCCTAGAGGATGCTAATCACGTTTCCTTTCACTGCCCCGTAGCATGCTTTACGAGAGGCTATGATGCGAATTGTTAGCCTGAACTATGAGCTACGAGCCATAGTGATGAGCTATGAACACGAGCGAGGAAGGAGCGAGAGGCATTGAATCTTGCATGAAGCTGTTTTTCTTTCTATATATTAGTATCAAGCTTACTTTCCACACAAAAGAAAAAGTGTCAAGCTTACTTTACAGCGATGGATACAGCTCCTTATATAGGAGTTTGATATTTCGGTACTCGGGAACAGGGTTTAAACCCACATTGTGTTGGCTGGAAAGAGGGGCCACGATCTAGAAGGTACATTGGGCATAAAATTCGGTATGCGCGGAGAAAAAACGACCCGGATGAGTACGTGAGGAGCATTCACTGGTGAGGAGGGGAAGTGGACTCGTAGGTTCGGCGGAATCTTGAGGATGAATCTGGAACTTCAACGAGATAAGGTCGGTGAAAGACATTTAAAAAAAAAAAGGAAGGTCGGTGAAAGACATGCGCATGCGCATGCGCCTTCTCCTCCAAGTTGATCGTCAGAGGTAAGAAGTTGAATCGAAGTTAACAGGAGCAGGACACTAAGGTACACGTGCATTCCTCCTCCTATAAATATAGCCCTACGTCCACGCCACGATCCAATCCCATCCTCCGCGGCACCCTCTCCATCATCTGCTTCCTCGCCGGGCGCCGGACGGCTGCCTTCGCAGGCTTCGCGGCCATGAAGCTTCCGCCGGCTGTTGTCTGTCTTCTCCTCATCCTCGTCTTCTTTGATGGTACGCACGCATTGCCCCCATGTCTTTCTTTCAGATGTTTGCTGCTAGCGTGCCGCCTTATTTTCCTTTTTGATATCTGTTGCTAGCGCTATATTACTACATCACTTGAATCTTGTCCCCTTCTTCATGTTCTTGCAGCATGCACGCACGCACGTACTGACATGATCGATCCATGTTGCAGCTGCTCGCGTGGAGGCCCGAGGCACACCTTCTGCCCAGGGGTCGAGGAACCAATGGTCCAGCATGTTCGTCTTCGGCGACGACTTCGTCGACAACGGCAACCGTCCCAACATCACCGGTGAAAAGACATCGCGCCAATGGAGCTACCCCTACGGCTCCTATCTCAACTCTCATTATGCCACGTCTCCTGTTTTGACCGGACGCTTCTCCAACTACAGGATGCAATCAGATTTTATAGGTACCTGTACTCAAATATTATTCAAGTATTTGGTTAGCTAGAGAATTTTATTATACATCTAGGTGCATGCATCCAAAATAATCCTTCCCATCTACTGCCTTGTCCTTGCAGCAAGGATGTTGGGTCTCCATGAAGCCCCTCCAGCGTACGAGCTCACAGAAGATCAATCTTGTGACTCATCTGGAATGACCTTTGCTTCTGGCGGCGCTGGTGTCTTCAAGGTGAAGACCAAGAAGGTGCCGACCCTTGCCGCACAGGTTCAAACTTTCAAGAGGCTTGTCAAGGACGGGGTCATCTCAACACATCAGCTTCACCACTCCGTCGCGCTCATCGCCATCTCCGGCAATGATTACATGAGCGACTCCGACATTGAGACTGGCTTCTACACAAGTTTCGATTATGTAAGTAGTGGCTAGCATACTCACACATACAAGTTACACCGTCAATTAATATATCGATCTCCACCTTGCTAATTAACTTCTCCTGCTCGCAGCTTGATACTTATGTCGGAAACGTGGCGACTGAGATCCTAGATAATGTGGCGCAACTGCAGATGCTTGGTGTGAGAAAGGTGTTAGTAAACAACTTGCATCCCATTGGCTGCACGCCTTTGCATACTAGTTTGAACAACTACACCACGTGTGACCTTCTCGGCAATTATGGCGCATCCGTGCACAACAAGTATCTAAAGCAAATGCTCGAAGAAAGGGACAACATTCACATACTGGATCTCTACACCGCTTTCACTGACATCATCAATCATGCCCCTGGTAAATACACATATCCACGTGTATGTTGTAAGCCAAATCTGGTTTCTAATGTAGTATGAATTTGATTCTGTAACTATGCATAATTGTTTTTGTGCACGCATGCAGGTGGAGGGTCTGCTGAGTCCAAGAATTTCAAGGGCAAACTGACCCCGTGCTGCGAGAGTACCTATAAGGGAGGGTACTGTGGAGAGCGTAGCCATTCAGGGAAGCGCTTGTACGACCTGTGTGAAACTCCTGACAAGATGTTCTATTGGGACCAGACACACCCAACACATGCTGGGTGGGAAGCTGTAATGAAGGCTCTGCAACAGCCTTTGATGGAGTTTCTTGATGAGGACTACGTTGCATGATTGGCCTAAAAAAACTACGTTGCATGATGCGGCAGCTTGATGGCTAGCCAGTTGCTGGTGCAATATATTTTTGGTTAGCTTTATAAATGGCATGCGTGTTTCGGAAGAAGGTTGTGAGTTTTTTCCCCTTGTGTTTTGATGGCGTTTTATGTAATGAGACATGATCGGATGTTAATTTTCTCATGGTTTATCCCCTATATATTAGTTGATATTGAAAAATTGGTTGTATATGTGGGTGAATATCTAGCAGCAAATGAGAACGTGCTTGGGCTTAGTGAGATATAGCGTGCATGCATATGCATGGGTTTGAGCTCATGACAGGGTCAGTAAGATTAGACTCTAATCGGTAGACATGTTCGTTCGTCTGCCCATGGCATCGTGCATGTTAGGGTTGCTATTATATGGCACGGTGCACATGTTAACGAAGGCCATGTTCGTCAAGGCGAAGCCGTTGGGCACTGAAAAGAAGGCTGATGAAAGGTGTTGGATTGACCAATTGTCTAGGCCGTGCGCACATTGTTTGCTAGCTAGGACGAGGTCCCAGAAAAGATTTACGTCTCAAAGACTGCATGGTAACGCTTCCAAATGATCGATCTTCGCTCAGGTGTTTGCTCGGGGCCGGCTTTCACGTCTTCACCATGCAAACACTAGATTGAGCTATTTAGACTATACATACAGTAGCGTTGCTTGTGTATGAACTACATCTTGTCTCCACGTTTTGTGAAATCATACATGTATATACGGTGCCTTGTTTTGTGCAAATGATATAATAAAATATCACGGGGATGGTAGGGAGTTAGTTCTAACTTTTTTGTAGCGAACTGACTTGGCATGTGTTCTTGAATTTATTGTGTTTCTTCTAGTTTTTTTTTAGTAATTTTCATTTAGCGGGAGACGAATTTCCTCGACCACGACGCTTATGCGGTGACTTCATGTATCTCAAGATCTGTTTTTCGGTCCCTTGGAGGTCCTTATAGGGGTACTGTGTTCTGCTCGTGCTTTGTGTCAGTCAACCAAGGTTGTTTAGGCTATGGTGTATACAACTCGAAGACAGTACGGGGCCAAACCAATACGGTGCGACACAACGTCTCTATAGGTCTAGTTTTAATATAATTACTAACATTGTATTGCACAAGTTATTTTGCTATATACCTAATAAATTATGAGGAACGTGTATCATCGACATGTCTACAAGTAAAAATGACTTGATGTATTAAAAAACGAAATTTTATTCTGACTTGGAACAATGACCAAGGCAAAATCTAGTCTATGTATACCTACACCTCTTTTTTGGATGGCTGTACACGTACACATCAGCTTGTCAAAGCAAGAAAAAAAAATCCATGACAGCTATACCATGTGTATACACATAGCTGATTGTGTAGAATATTAGCTAAGAGCTGCTACGTACATTGACACTCAGAAGATTTGAAATAACTTGGATGCCAAGATCAAGTAGATTACACACGACTGTTTTTATAAGATATGTATCATGTTCACATCTTTAAAGACTCTGTTTACTAGACTAAAAAGTGAATAACATCAGTGTATATTTTGTGCATTGATAAATATAGTTTGAAACATGTGTGTGGAGGAGTAAATCCACGTACATGTCACCATGATTTCACTTTTTATATATTATTATATGTGATTCTTATGTCATGTTCAATAAATTAGCATTTATTTGAATGCACTACCAATAATTATCATCCATTTCTGTTGAATATATTGTGTACGTGTATATTGTGTCTTGGGCCCATCTCCTAGTTCCTCTGTATAGTTGATGTTGTGGCCCCCCTTCTGTACTCATATATACATGTCTGGTGCACCGATCATTTTATTGTGTTGCACAGCCTATTCTTTTCCTTCTACATGGTATTAGTTTAGCACGTCGATCCTAACCCTATCTTCCGCTCCTCTAGCGCCGCCGCCGCAGGTCCTTGCCGCCGCCGCCGCCGCAGGTCCTTGCCGCCGCCGCGCCATCCTCTTCGCGCCGCCGCCGCATCTCACCTTCCTCCGTAGCCGCCGTATCTCCTGCCATCGCTGCACTTCTTCTCACCCGGCCCAATCGCTAGCTAGTCAACTAGATCGCTAGTCAAATCCATCTAGCTGTGTGCCTGGGTGCTTGCTAGTCATCCAGATCGTGGAATCCATCCAGCTGTGTGTCTGGGTGTTTGCTAGCTTAGACGTGCCCGTGTGCTTGGTTCGCCGCCGCCGCTTTCTTTTTCTTGCCCTAGCCGCCGCTGGCCCCCGCTGCTATGGCCTCCCCTGGCTCCTGCATCTACGGTTCCTACACCATGCCCGTCATGCCCATGCAGCATATACAGCCGGGTGCGTCAGCCCCTGACGTACGCATGCAGGCGAGCGTGTTTGCTCCCTTCGCCCACGTGCAGCAGCCGGGCGCGTCCGCTCGCTTCGACCCCATGCAGCAGCCGGACGCCTCCGCTCCCTTTGGCCAGATGCAGCCGGACGCCTCTGCGGCTCTACTCGCCATGCCGATGGCCGGCGGACATACTCCGTCCGTCCCGGTTCAGCCCTACGGCGGCTTTACCTTGCTGCCGGTCTCATCGTCATGGGACACTACTTCCTTAGCCGCCCTGCACTCGGCCCCGTCCCCGCCGGCGCTTGGTACGAGCGGCTCTTGGTACATGGACTTGGGCGCCACCGCCCACATGACATCTCATCCCGGTAATCTAACCTTCTCCACTCCGGTTCATACTCCTACTTGCATCACCGTTGGCAACGGATCCTCTTTACCTATCACACATGTTGGTCGTGCTTCGTTTCCTTCCACATCTACACCTATTACTATGTCTGATGTTTCTGTGTCTCCTGATTTAGTTACGAACCTTGTATCTGTTCGTCGTCTTGCCCGTGACAATTCCATTACCGTTGAATTTGATGATGTCGGTTTTTCTGTGAAGGACGCCCGTACTCGAATGGTCCTTCACCGGTGCACTCCTCCACCACCGCCTCCACCACCCCAGTCGCCCTCGCCGCATGTGTCGACCTTTGGCATGCTTGTTTGGGACACCCGAACTCCACCGCTTTGCGTCAAATACTTAAGAGTTTTTCATTCTCATGCAATAAGATCGACGACCATGCTTGTGAGGCTTGTCGTCTTGGCAAGCACGTTCATCTTCCCTTTAGCGCATCTACCACTATTTCCACTTTTCCGTTTCAATTATTGCATAGTGATATTTGGACATCCCCGGTTGCAAGCAACACGGGCTACCTATACTATTTGGTGATCTTAGATGATTTCTCTCATTATGTGTGGACATTTTCTCTTCGTCGCAAGTCCGACGCTCTTGCCACACTCACCGCATTTTATTCCTACGTCACCACACAGTTCGGTCGTCCTATCTTGCTTTACAAACTGACAACGGAAAAGAGTTTGACAACGCCGTTGTTTGTAACCTTCTAGCCTCCCACGGCACTATCTTCCGCCTCACTTGCCCCTACACGTCCCAACAAAATGGTCGTGCCGAACGTATCCATCGCACTCTTAATGACTGCGTCCGCATGATACTCTTTCACTCTAATGTGCCTCCCCGGTTTTGGCTGGACGCTCTCGCCACCGCCACCCTCCTCATTAACATCCGCCCGTGTCGCCCACGCTGGAACTATGCCCCTCATCATCTCCTCTTTGGTGCGCCCCCATCTTATGATGGCCTTCGCATCTTTGGCTGTCTCCGCTATCCTAGCATCGGCCGCCACTGCGCCTCATAAGCTTGCACCTCGCTCAGTCGCTTGCATCTTCCTCGGCTACCCACCTAACACCAAAGGATACCGCTACTACGATCCCGTCTCACATCGTGTATTCACCTCTGGACACGTTTACTTTGATGAGACGGTGTTTCCATTTCAGCAGGTACCTCCCGCCGCCCCGTCGTCGCCGGCCACCGGCGGCCCTCCAGCGACCCCGTCAGGTGGACGGCCCCGCTCGATTCTTGGACCGCCCCTGAGCTTTGGCGGTCCTCCCGCCGTGGGACGAGCTGCGACTCGCGCCCCCACGACGTCCTCGCCGACTCCGTCACGGGCCTTGGCATTGCCCGCCTCGCCGGCATCTTCGTCGGCAGCTGCTGCTTCACCGGCCTCTTCGCCGGCATCTTCGCCGGCCGCCCCGTCGCCGGTATCTTCACCGGCCACCTCAGGCGACGCCCCGTCGCCAGCTGTCTCGGGCGGCCCCGCCGCCTCGGGTGCCTCGGGCGGCGCCCCCGCCTTGGCTGCCCCCTACGCCGCAGGCACGGGCGCTTCGGAAGCCTCGGGCGCGAGCGCCTCGGTGGCCTCGGGCGCGAGCGCCTCGGTGGCCTCGGGCGCCGCTTCTTCACCGGCCATCTCGCCGGCGGCCTCGCGGGCTGCTTCGCCGACCGCCTCGCCGGTCGCCGAGTTGCCATCTCGCCCCATCACTCGGGCTCGCGTCGGCGTTCATCGCCCGAGTCTACGGTACTCCAGCGACGAGTATCTTCTTGCCGCCTCCACCACTGAGACGTCACCGATCCCTGCGTCCGCTCGCACAACCCTTCGTGATCCTCACTGGCTTGCCGCGATGCAGGAAGAGGTCGATGCTCTTCAGCGGAACCGTACCTGGACACTGGTTCCTCGGCCTTCTCGCGCCAATGTCATCAGCGGCAAGTGGGTCTTTCGCCATAAGACCCGCTCAGATGGTACACTTGAGCGCTACAAGGCTCGCTGGGTGGACCGTGGTTTTCGGCAGCGTGCTGGAGTCGACTTCACTGAGACGTTTGCCCCGGTTGTCAAATCGGGCACGATCCGCACAGTTCTCCAGCTGGCAGTTTCCCGAGGCTGGCCGGTTCATAAGTCGCACACGCACCCCGCACGCGGATGGGTGATTGTCTCTAGTATATATAGAGATGATCTTGAAAAAACATGGTGACCGTGGTGCCGCGGATTTATGAGGTGGCGCAACTCAGGCCCTTGATGGCTGATGGGCATCCCTAGAGCGTTTAATGGCGTGCTGATGAGGATAATAGCAAATGCATATTTCTAGGAAAGGGGTTTATTAAGAGTCTGCTCGGTAAACCATCAGCTTCACGAAATCCCGTGCTACCTACCCACCGAGCGAGTTCCCACTAACAAATCGATTGTGTGAGGTGCCAAAGTTGTTCGGCTTTAGATGCATGTGTCTACATCTCTGTCCAGCTGGCTTACCTACCTCGTCCAGTTTCCCTAAAAAGGAAGAAAAACTAGCTCGTCCAGTGGGCACTAAATTATTGTTTTTCCTTCACTTGGACCCCCGAGTAAATTCCATTCTCTGAGCATGGTGAACCCCCATGATTTCAAATGTTCGATGAAAAGGGGCATGAATGTATACATTTACACAGGGAAGGAACTTTGGGTTGGCCAGAAATTAATTCCTATTCTATCGAGCACCATAATTACTTGAACGGTCTTGTGAAAGAAAATGATAGCTTCGGACTACATATTGACCAACATGAGTTTCTCCCTGCGTTGAAAAAAATCACAACTTTGCTAGTCAAACATACATACAAGCCCTAACAAAGATGATACAAGATCGGTTTTTCTTTTCCTTTTTCTTCCGGCGTTTGGCCTCCATACAAGATCTAGAAAAGATACAAGCATGGCACAATCACCAGCACCATGGATTTAAATTGCTATCGCAAACACACATACAAGATCTAGAGAGAAGTCTTAACAGATGCCTGCAGAAACCAAGAAAGATTCTAGAGTGAATTCCACTTTTTACCTTGTAGTTGTACATTTGTGACACATATTACCCCATTTAGCGGAAATTTTATCGAAATATCAGATTTTGGAGACTTTTAACACGGTTTTACCCCAGTTTTACATTTTCTTTGTTTATGGTCGATAGGATCGGCATGTTGCGTCATTGATTCGTAAAAAAATCTGTAAGGATCGGAGGGCATCATTGGCGATCTTGTCCAAGCTTCTTTTGTCTATCTGTTCCATTCCTTGTGGCCGTCCACATATTTTTGGATCCGGAGCATCACCTCACACCTTACCTGATGGACACGCATCAGAAAACGAGGGTCCAAAGCTTTCAAAAGGGGTATTCTAGACGAATTTTCACTCGACGGGGTAATTAGTGTCACAAATGTACAAATAAGGGGTAAAAAGTGGAATTCACTCAAGATTCTATCATCCACAGGATATTGTGCTCAGCTTGAATATATATGGTGCATGTTTCATGACAGTCCTGCTTGAGTGAACAACTTGCGTTCCATTCCAACGAGATTCATAGAAATGGCAAGAATATAAGAAATGCACAAATTTCACATCACACAGAATATAAGAAATAAACAAGAGGAGGAAATCTGACATCAATTTTCAACACTCGAGCTTCATGAGTTAGTTCAATACTCCCTCTGTCCCAAATTACCTGTCTTGGATTAGTCAATATATATAGATGTATGTAACACTAAATACATCTGTATCTAGATAAATCTAAAACATGTAATTTGGGACTGGGGTAATACCTCCTACCAGTCGATAAACAAAACAAGTAGGAAACTACACAACAATATCTATCACCAATCATATTCATCAATTAGCACTTGCGCAGCACAAAGCACAAGTCGCTGGCTGGCCTTACGCCATTTTACGCACTGCTTCCTGATCTAGGCTCTCATGGTGCACTTCTTCTCTCTTCGCCGCCTTATCCCTTTTGCAGGCCATCCATCTCGACAGCACCAAACTATCACAGCCGAGCATCTGAAGCACAACAACAACAGTTTTAACACATCACAAATCCCATGTAAAATGAGTCGAAAGTGAAATAAATCCCATGTAAATCTCATGTTAGTACAAAGTTGTAATAAGCTTGAGACACTTATTTTGAGACGGAGGGAGTACTTGTAAATCTGGCACGACAAGCTCATCTGTCAAACGATCATATTCTATCTTCGCCATGCACAACAGGATGCATGAGCATGGTCAAGTAAGGCACACTACTTATCAGCAACACAAACCCAATCACCAACACTCGGTAAAAGATTAAGTCGAGAATCCTAGCATAGCCAAGAAAGCATATTCAGTGAATCCCAACTCAAATAGTAGCATAACCATGATCAATAGTCACTATATCATGCCAGTGCAGCAAAAAAAAATTAAACCTAGCATAACCATCCCGAAATAAATAACCTATAACAAGACTAATTAAATCATCTATGTTCTTATCAAAACTGAAAATTACTCCATACAATTTAATTTAACCTGTCAAACAATAGTCCATGGACATATAAATTCTTGAATGACAGATCCCAGCTTACACCGATAAACGAAAACCATGATGATGGACAGTGGTGAAATCAACTAAATGGACCTGCAGAACTCTAAGAATAATGGCTTTGGATGTACTAAACCCTGCAACTCACACCTCACAGGAAACACTTGCAGGTAACAAAACAATCAAGATTTTAACTTTTTATTTTAAGGAGTTCCTCATACAAAACATGATGGTTGCCTTCAAATGTACTCATGATAAGCTAGTGGTAACAAAAAGGAGAATACTATGTCATCAACAAGTAGGAGCTAAGATGCTGCTATTTGGTGATCATCCTAGACTTGGAAATTCACAGGAATGGTACTAAGCTACAGAAGCTAACAAGGACATTTCCCTAAAAGAGGTTGAGTCGACTTCATAAGTTGAATTTCACCATAGTTCAAAAGATTGTTGTTGTGTGACATCAAATAAGTAAGGGAGATTGCAGCAAGTCATGAAAGTGACTGAATTGGATACAGAGTCCTACAATTACCCAGGCATGTTAAGCTCACAATTTAGTTGCCCCGCACAACTGACAACTGAAGCTTGACACCGTCACTTACAAATACAGACCACAAGAGTATCATTAGAAGAGGGGAGTTACAGAAAAAACGTTCTCACCAGCGCGTAGGAGGAAGAGAGCCCCTAGAGCATGATCTCCCGCTCCTTTTAGGTCAGCAAAATTATAAACTTTCTGTTAGTGCCATTAGTTTTAGAAAAATTATAAACTTTCTGTTAGTGCCATTAGATTTCAAATTTGAATAGTTAAAATTTGAATTCTTTGAAATTTGTGTGAATCACAAGTTTGTGATTAACTTTACTAAAAAAATGAACATAGATGCGCCTATAGAGAAAATTCAACCTAAATTCATAATAAATTTCTATGAATTTTAGAGAAATTCACTATGAATTTAGGTCAAATTCCCTGTATAGGGGCATCTATTTTCGCTTTGAGAGGAGCTCAACAAGGCAGAGAGGGACGGGCTTATAAACCGGTGTGAGCGCCCTTCGGTTGGCGAGGTGGGACTAAACTCCAAGCGCAATGAGGACCAACCATTTAGTCCCGGTTTGTGGCACAAACCGGGACTAATGGTCATGGGCCAGGGGCGAGGCGCATTGGTCCCGGTTCGTGCGTGGAACCGGGACCAAAAGGTCCAGACGAACCGGGACCAATAGCCCACGTGGATGCACTCTTGAGAGTGTTCTTGGTGAGAACATAGTTGACAAGGAGCGAACCGGGATTAATGGTATTACGAGAGCCGAACCATAAGACATTAAAGCATTTCAAATGAACTCTGAAAAAGTTGAAAGTTGGCATGGTATCATAATTTCAGCCACATAGCATGTGCATGTACAAAACGGACAATGGTATCATACTCGTCTGTTACAAAGTTGGCATGGTATCATCATAATAGTTGCAGGAGAAAGTCTTCACTTTTTCTTCGCTTGTGTCATTTGCTTATTGCGCTGTAACCATGGATAATCTTCATCGTTTATCAGGATGCTTGGGTCAGCCTTGACTTTGAAGGGAGGAATTTCATGAAACTTTCATAATCTTCAAACATGTCTGTCTTGCCCTCCACTCCCACGATGTCCCTTTTTCCTGAAAGAACTATGTGGCGCTTTGGCTCATCGTATGATGTATTCGCTTCCTTATCTTTTCTTTTTCTTGGTCTAGTAGACATATCCTTCACATAGATAACCTGTGCCACATTGATGTCTACTATACAACCTTCTTCTTGTAGACGTTAATGGGCCTACAACTGCACAGGTTTGTAGGACAGTAGCAAATTTCCCTCAAGTGGATGACCTAAGGTTTATCAATCCGTAGGAGGCGTAGGATGAAGATGGTCTCTCTCAAACAACCCTGCAACCAAATAACAAAGAGTCTCTTGTGTCCCCAACACACCCAATACAATGGTAAATTGTATAGGTGCACTAGTTCGGCGAAGAGATGGTGATACAAGCGCAATATGGATGGTAGATAAAGGTTTTTGTAATATGAAATTATAAAAACAGCAAGGTAACAAGTGGTAAAAGTGAGCATAAATGGTATTGCAATGATAGGAAACAAGGCCTAGGGTTCATACTTTCACTAGTGCAAGTTCTCTCAACAATAATAACATAAGTAGATCGTATAACAAGCCCTCAACATGCAACAAAGAGTCACTCCGAAGCCACTAATTGCGGAGAACAAACGTAGAGATTATGGTAGGGTACGAAACCACCTCAAAGTTATTCTTTCGGATCTATCTATAAAAGAGTTCGTACCAGAATTACACCTTAAGACACAAATCAACCAAAACCCTAATGTCACCTAGATACTCCATTGTCACCTCAAGTATCCGTGGGCATGATTATACGATATGCATCACACAATCTCAGATTCATCCAACCAACATAAAAGTACTTCAAAGAGTGCCCCAAAGTTTCTACCGGAGAGTCAAGAGCGTGTGCCAACCCCTATGCATAGGTTCCCAATGTCACGAAACCCGCAAGTTGATTACCAAGACATACATCAAGTGTTCTCATAAAAGACTCAATCCGATAAGATAACTTCAAAGGGGAAACTCAATTCATCACAACAGAGTAGAGGGGGAGAAACATCATAAGATCCAACTACAATAGCAAAGCTCAGGATACATCAAGATCGTGCCATAGAGGGAACACGAGAGAGAACACGAGAGAGAGAGAGATCAAACACATAGCTACTGGTACATACCCTCAGCCCCGAGGGTGAACTACTGCCTCCTCGTCATGGATAGCGCCGGGATGATGAAGATGGCCACCGGTGATGGGTTCCCCCTCCGGCAGGGTGCCGGAACGGGCTCCCGAGAGGTTTTTGGTGGCTATAGAGGCTTGCGGCGGCGGAACTCCCGATCTATCTTCTGTTCTGGAAGTTTTAGGGTACGTAGGTATATATGGGTGAAAGGAGTACGTCGGTGGAGCTATGGGGGCCCCACGAGGCAGGGGGCGCGCCCCCACCCTCATGAGCACCTCCCGTATCTTCTGACATGGAGTCCAAGTCCATCAGGTGGGTTTCCTTCCAAAAATAACTTCTCCAGTTGATTTCGTTCCGTTTTGACTCCGTCTGATATTCCTTTTCCTCGAAACACTGAAATAGGCATAAAACATCAAATCTGGGCTGGGCCTCCGGTTAATAGGTTAGTCCCAAAAATAATATAAAAGTGGATAATAAAGCCCAGTATTGCCCAAAACAGTAGATAAAGTAGCATGGAGCAATAAAAAATTATAGATACGTTGGAGACGTATCATACATCATTGGCTAGGACGAATGGTTCGTCAGTGTACCCAAGATTTTTCAGATCCACTGTTGTCATTCCGTACTGTGGGTCTACCTGTACCCCGCCTCCTGACAGATTGACCCATTTGCACTTAAACAAAGGGACCTTAAAATCATGTCCGTAGTCAAGTTCCCATATGTCCACTATGTAATCACAATATGTGTCCTTTCCCCTCTCGGTTATTGCATCAAAGTGGACACCGTTGTTTTGGTTGGTGCTCTTTTGATCTTGGTCAATCGTGTAAAATGTATTCCCATTTATATCGTATCCTTTGTAAATCAATACAGTCAAATATGGTCCCCTGGACAATAAGTACAGCTCATCACAAACAGTGTTGTCACCTCTGGGACGTGTTTCCAACCAACTACTGAAAGTCCTGATGTGTTCACATGTAATCCAGTCGTCGCACTGCTCCGGGTGTTTGGAGCGCAGACTGTTCTTGTGTTCATCGACATACGGGGTCACCAAGGTAGAGTTCTGTAGAACTGTGTAGTGTGCTTGAGACCAAGAATATCCGTCCCTGCATATTATTGAGTCCCTTCCAAGCATGCCTTTTCCAGCCAGTCTCCCCTCATACCGCGATTTAGGGAGACCATCTTCTTAAGGCCAGGAATGAAGTCAACACAAAACCCGATGACATCCTCTGTTTGATGGCCCATGGAGATGCTTCCTTCTGGCCTAGCGCGGTTACGGACATATTTCTTCAGGACTCCCATGAACCTCTCAAAGGGGAACATATTGTGTAGAAATACAGGCCCCAGAATGACAATCTCGTCGACTAGATGAACTAGGACGTGCGTCATGATATTGAAGAAGGATGGTGGGAACACCAGCTTGAAACTGACAAGACATTGCGCCACATCACTCCTTAGCCTTGGTACGATTTCTGGATCGATCACCTTCTGAGAGATTGCATTGAGGAATGCACATAGCTTTACAATGGCTAATCGGACGTTTTCCGGTAGAAGCCCCCTCAATGCAACCGGAAGCAGTTGCGTCATAATCACGTGGCAGTCATGAGACTTTAGGTTCTGGAACTTTTTCTCTAACATATTTATTATTTCCTTTATATTTGACGAGAAGCCAGTCGGGACCTTCATACCGAGCAGGCATTCAAAGAGGATTTCTTTCTCTTCTTTCATAAGAGCGTAGCTGGCAGGACCTTCATACTACTTCGGAGGCATGCCGTCTTTTTCGTGCAAACGTTGCAGGTCCTCCCGTGCCTCAGGTGTATCTTTTGACTTTCCATACACGCCCAAGAAGCCTAGCAGGTTCACGCAAAGGTTCTTCGTCACGTGCATCACGCCGATTGAAGAGCGGACCTCTAGGTCTTTCCAGTAGGGTAGGTCGCAAAATATAGATTTCTTCATCCACATGGATGCGTGTCCCTCAGCGTCATTCGGAACAGCTAGTGCGCCGGGACCCTTTCCAAAGATTACGTGTAAATCATTGACCATTGCAAGTACGTGATCACCGGTACGCATGGCGGGCTTCTTCCGGTGATCTGCCTCGCCTTTGAAATGCTTGCCTTTCGTTCGACATTGATGGTTGGTCGGAAGAAATCGATGATGGCACAGGTACACATTCTTCCTGCAGCTTCCCAGGTATATACTATGGGTGTGAAGTAAACAGTGCGTGCATGCGTGGTATCCCTTGTTTGTCTGTCCTGAAAGGTTACTGAGAGCGGGCCAATCGTTGATGGTCATGAACAGCAACGCCTTTAGGTCAAATTCCTCCTATTTGTGCTCATCCCACGTACGTACACCGTTTCCATTCCACAGCTGTAAAAGTTCTTCAACTAATGGCCTTAGGTACACATCAATGTCGTTGCCGGGTTTCTTAGGGCCTTGGATGAGAACTGGTATCATAATGAACTTCCGCTTCATGCACATCCAAGGAGGAAGGTTATAAATACATAGAGTCACGGGCCAGGTGTTGTGATTGCAGCTCTGCTCCCCGAAAGGATTAATGCCATCCGCGCTTAAAGCAAACCATACGTTCCTTGGGTCACTTGCAAACTCATCCCAGTACTTTCTCTCGATTTTTCTCCACTGCGACCCGTCAGCGGGTGCTCTCAACTTCCCGTCTTTCTTACGGTCCTCACTGTGCCATCGCATCAACTTGGCATGCTCTCCGTTTCTGAACAGACGTTTCAACCGTGGTATTATACGAGCATACCACATCACCTTTGCAGGAACCCTCTTCCTGGGGAGCTCGCCATCAACATCACCAGGGCCATCTCGTCTGATCTTATACCTTAATGCACCGCATACCAGGCATGCATTCAGATCCTTGTACGCACCGCGGTAGAGGATGCAGTCATTAGGGCATGCATGTATCTTCTGCACCTCCAATCCTAGAGGGCATACGACCTTCTTTGCTGCGTATGTACTGTCGGCAATTCGTTATCCTTTGGAAGCTTCTTCTTCAATATTTTCAGTAGCTTCTCAAATCCTTTGTCAGGCACAGCATTCTCTGCCTTTCACTGCAGCAATTCCAGTACGGTACCGAGCTTTGTGTTGCCATCTTCGCAATTGGGGCACAACCCTTTTTTGTGATCCTCTAACATGCGATCGAACTTCAGCTTCTCCTTTTGACTTTCGCATTGCGTCCTTGCATCGACAATGACCTGGCGGAGATCATCATCATCGGGCTTATCGTCTGGTTCCTCTTGATCTTCAGTAGCTTCGCCCGTTGTAGCATCATCGTGCACATCATCTTGTTCCTCTTGATGTTCAGTAGCATCACCGTATTCAGGGGGCACATAGTTGTCATCGTACTCTTCTTCTTCGTCGTCTTCTATCATAATCCCTATTTCTCCGTGCCTCGTCCAAACATTATAGTGTGGCATGAAACCCTTGTAAAGCAGGTGGGTGTAAAGGATTTTCCGGTCAGAGTAAGACTTCGTATTCCCACATATAGGGCATGGACAACACATAAAACCATTCTGCTTGTTTGCCTCAGCCACTTCGAGAAAATCATGCACGCCCTTAATGTACTCAGAGGTGTGTCTGTCACCGTACATCCATTGCCAGTTCATCTGCGTGCATTATATATAATTAATTGTGTCACAAATCATTACAGAACATCATGAATAGATAATTAAGTGACCAAATTAATAGAAGTTCATCATCACATTAAAACCAAAGTACATACATCGTTCTCATCTAACAACATAAAGCTCTGTAGAGCATCTAAATTAATTAAACCATACATTGAAACTATGTAAAACATTTCAATGCGAAAACAAATGCGATCATAATCGCAACCAAGGTAACAACTGATCCAACGATATAATGATACCAAGCCTCGGTATGAATGGCATATTTTCTAGGGTCTTTTACATTTGTGTCCCTAACTCGAACCCACTAATCGGATTTGCCCCTATTTTCGAAGCATGCTCAAATTTGCCCCTCTGCCGTTATGTGCCATTACAGAAATGCCCTTCCATGCCATTTCCATCTGGTCAAAGGGCTTTGACCGTTTCCTGACGTTTAATGGACATTTTTGCCCCAAAATGCACATGCCACTTACAGGTGGGGCCTACTCCGGGAAAAATAACTCTCTTTCTCTCATCCCCTCTCTGACTTACACATGGACCCCACTAATATGAAAAAACTCTCTCCCACTCTCGGAATCTCTCTCTCCCTCTTGGCGGCTCGGCCGGTGGCCGGCGCCGGCAAGGGCCAGCGTGCCTGTGCCTGAGGACCACAGTGGCAGGCTCAGGGTGGTACGGCTGAGGGGGTGGAGCCGCCGCCCGCAGCTATCACCGGAGCTATCATCGGAACTAAATCCTGAGAGCGCGTGAGATCTTCTGCCGACGACGCCGTTGCTAGCCACCGCGTCCGGAGTCCAAATCGAGCAGCACGAGCATGTCCATGAGCTTTGGCGGGCGCCTCTCCTTCGTCCTGCGCAGTGGATCTGGCCTGGGGCTGCCCGTAGACGACGCCCGGGACGTCGAACTCCGCCATGGCCATTGCTCTTCCCGTCCTAAATTCGGCCGCTCTAAGCCATTCTTGACCTACCCGACCCCTGTTCCGTTGTCAAGGAAAGCAGGTGCCCCTACTCCGCTCTTCCCCCGCCCGATTCCGTGCCCGGAGCACCCTGACAGAATCCGGCCGCCATGACCAACCTTGGTTGGCTCGGTCGTGCACGCGCCCATCTACACCCTGCCGCTCCTAGTGAGCTTGGCGCGTCTCGCTCAGCTTGCGTGCCTCGCGCAGTAGGTGCCATCCTCCCACGGTCATCCTCCTCCCCTACGGTGAGCCGCCGGCGAGCGCAGGCGCTCGCGGCCGGGAACGCGTGGACCGGGGGTGTTTACCCTCATAGTGGGTCCCGTCGGGAGGAGATGGATGAGAGAGATTTTTTTTTGTTTTTTCCTGGGTAGGTCCCACCGGTAAGTGACTGACCCACGGGAGGGCTGAGTTGGCCTAGTTTTCCTTTTATTTTTTTAGAGGGGGTCCCGCATGTAAGTGTCACATGGATTCAGGGGCAAATTGTCCAACTAACGTCCAGAAAACAGTCAAAGCCCTTTGACCGGACGGTAACGGAGCGGAAGGGCATTTCTATAAGTGCACATAACGGCGGAGGGGCATTTTTGAGTAGGCTTTTGAATTAGGTGTATATCTGATTAGGTGGTTCGAGTTAGGGACAGAAATGCAAAAGACCCTATTTTCTAATCTTTGTAATCTTCAAGCGCATTGCATCCATCTTGATCTTGCGATCATCGACGACATCCGCAACATGCAACTCCAATATCATCTTCCCCTCCTCATTTTTTCTTATTTTTTCCTTCAAGAAATTGTTTTCTTCTTCAACTAAATTTAACCTCTCGACAATAGGGTCGGTTGGAATTTCCGGTTCAACAACCTCCTAGATAAATAAAATCTATGTCACGTTGGTCGACATAATTTTCATAAACAATAAATGAACCAATAGTTATGAAAAGATAATATATACCACATCCGAATCATAGACAGGACGAGGGCCGACAGGGGAGGATACCAAAACCATCGCACTATATAAGATGCAATAATAAAAGTAAGAAAATAATACAAGTATCTATCTAAACATACAAGTAAGAATATTTTTCCTTTTAGAAAGAAGATAAGAACAAGAGCCTCACCACGGTGGTGCCGGCGATGAGATTGGCGCGGGTGATCGGTGAAGACGGGGACGGGGCGTGACGGACCGCTAAACCTAGACAAATATTGAGGAAAATGGAGCTTGGAGGTTGAGCTTGGAGAGGAGAAAGCTTAAGTAGTGTGGCTCGGGCATTCCATCGAACACCTTGTGTGCATAGGAGGTGAGCTAGAGCACCACCAAGCCCTCTCCGCCTCGGCAGCCAGAAAAAATAGAGCAGTGTGCTCTGCTCTTACGCGAGGAGGTATATATAGGCACCTCATTGGTCCCGGTTGGTGGCATGAACCGGGAAAAAAGGGCAGTCTTTTGTCCCGGTTCAAGCCACCAACCGGGACCAATGGTGGTGGGCCAGGAGCGAGGCCCATTGCTCCCGGTTCGTCCCACCAACCGGGACCAAAAGGTCCAGACGAACCGGGACCAATGGCCCACGTGGCCCGGCCGGCCCCCGGGGCTCACGAACCGGGTCCAATGCCCCCATGGGTCCCGGTTCTAGACTGAACCGGGACTAATGTGCTGACCCGGCCTCGACCTTTGCCCCCTTTTCTACTAGTGCGGGTTGGCGGTCACCCACCATGTCGTCTCCGGCAAGATGGGCCGGACCAAGGACCCTCATCTCGGTTCACCAGTGGGGCACGTCGAGGCGGCCCATGGCGTATAAAAGTTAGGCCCCCGAAGACTTGACCTATACTCCAAGACATTAGAGGTCGTTTACAACCATTGTTGAGGAAATTGATAAATGGTAGCTGCTTGGTTGGCCGACGTGTATGGGATTAATAAGCTAATCAGCAAGTTAATCAATTAACCGGCCAATTTATCAGTTTATCAGCTACTCGGTGACCCTACGAGTAGGGATTAATTTGTATGTTAACTGGTTAACTGGAAAATTCTTGAACAAGGTTCACAACATGTTCCCTTCATAAGTAACCTACTAGATTGTGACCTAGACACCTGGTACCTATATAAACCAAGGTGTAGGGCTCATAGACGAAAAAACAATCTTGCGGTAGATCACATGAACTTTGTACTCCATCACAAATCAAGAAAAGACAAGCATGACGTAGGGTTTTATCTCTAAGAAGAGCCTGAACCTGAGTAAAAACCCGTGCCCCTGTTACCATCGTATTAAGACTACTAGCTCAGGACCTCTTAACCGAGATCTGCCCGATTTTACTCTGTCCGTAATAATTTCAGAAAAACTATTGCATAAGTACGTTTTCAATTATTGTTTGACGTGTTTGCTGCTTACATTTATGCATGGGTTTGAGTTTTCCATGTGATGTATATCTACCATGAGATTTTCGTCTTTCGTAAACTACATTTCTGCCAATGATGTGTGTGTGTGTGTGTATGTGTGTGTGTGTGTGTGTGTGTGTGTGTGTGTGTGTGTGAATTTTACCTAGCCAGCAATCATTATCCGTAGTGTACATAACTATTAGCCAAAATTAATAAATGTCCTTGTTGTGGGCAACATTTGTTCGAATTCATATTCTGACAAATTTGCATTTTGCAGGGCTAATTCAAATCTGGGATTTTTTTCTCCTTTCGGTTTATCAACAACACACACATCTATATCTATACCTACTATTAAAGGGAATATGTATTCTTGGTTTGGTTTAGTCCTTTTTGTTGATTTTCGTCTTAGGTACTTGTACGTTGATGGACAGTCTATGAGCTTCCATATAGACCGCGAAGTCCAGCTCTTCGATGTAACAATCAACGAGATATGCATCTTTCACGTTTACTAATCCCACTTTATTCTTTTATAATGATTCCCATCAGTAAATATATGAGCGGCCTCAGAAATCAACCAACAGACAGTTAAAACAAAGGAAAGCAACCCGCATGTTTAGGGCGAAATATTAACCGAATGAGCTAATTATAGGAAGGATTGTGGTCTTAAATAGAATATATAAACATATGTGGCTAATTAAAGATAGGGTTATGGGTAAATCGGTGGAATAATTTAAAGAAAGATTGTAAGCTTAATAAATATCCAATTGAAGGAGGATTTGAGGTTAAAAGGTAGGATAATTAAAATGAAGGATTCGTAGGCTTCAATGGAGGAGCTACTAAATTAGAAAAATGAGGGATTTGATTCCCGACTAAAACGGGTGAGGACGTCATGGTAATTAATGGAAGGATTATACTTTAATGAAATTAGTGAGAGATTATGCCCCGAAAAGAAAATATGAACGCAGCTAAATTGCATCCTATTTTTTATCTTCATTTTGTAGAAAGATGTTGTATTGCTGCATGTTCTTTGTAGTGAATCTGGTGATGTGGCACATTATGATTGCACAAAACAACAACCCGTTGCAACGCACGGGCATATGTGCTAGTGTCTCAAAAATATGTTTGTGTGATCCAGGACAAAAGCTCACGTTGGCAAGTGTCTTCTTTTTTAGAAAAGGAGGAGGACCCCCGGCCTCTGCATCTGGGCGATGCATGCGGCCACTTTATTAATTATTCTCATAAGACCTTACAAAGTCATAGAACAGTCAGACTAAAGCCAGCGCTAAGCAGCAACTGTCGCTACTCCTATCCAATTGATGAAGGGGCGCTGATATCCTGAGTCTAATACCAAACAGACATCTGCCAAACCTAAACATCTAAGACCTGAGGTCCCAACCAGGACATCTGTCGGGTATGGGGCACCTACCAGTCCGGCATACTCCTCAACCAGGACGTCTGCCGGGTATGAGGCCGCCGCAACCACCTACCACCAATCCATCTTCAGAACTGTACTGTTGCATCTACCGTTTCAGGTCTCTCTGCCATCGACGCCACCACGACGCCAGACAACGTCGTCCTCCTGCGCGAGTCCATCTCGCACATCAAACTCCGAATCTGCACTGCGCCACGCCGTCGAGATCCGTCGCCATGAATTTGTAGGATGAAGCACCGCTCCACCGAAGATGCCGTCCGCTGGTCCCACGAAGCCGAGTGCACCTCCAAGAATGCCGCCTCCAAGGGGGTAAGGACACGTGCTTGCTGCCAACATCTGATCAGCTGATTTAGGGTTTCCCCCAGAGATGTTGAGTGGAGTTGGGAGTTTCACCTCGATGATGCCTTCATGAAGGAAACGATGATAGGGGCATCGTCATCACTGGCTCCGACCATCAATCGAAAACCAGGTTTTCACCCGGATCCGTCCCAAGAAATCCACCCGACAACGTGTGCACCGTCTCGATCGCCTTCAAAGCCCCAGATCCATGTGCGATAATAGAAAAGTGCACGCTAAGAATTTAACCATGTGTGTGTGATGCACTGAATCACTGATCATCACACACGTTATTGACCAACGATACGTGTATGACGAGACGTAGATAAGACCGTTCCAATCGTGCCCGGAAGCTTCTCATACCACACGTGAGCTTCAAAGGAACCGTCCACTCGTAAACTAGATGCAAACCGTGTGTAATGGTACAAGACATCGCAGACTTTTTGTGTGTACCACGCTTTTATGATGGTAAAGACGTCAAACATTTACATAAGCTTGTCCGTGTGTCATAGAATACATTTCACAAAAGTTTACCCTTTCCTCGCCATCTGTGTTTGCCAAATAATTACATGTGTTTTCTTCAGTGGAGCCGTGTGCAATGATATGTCAATCCCACACGTTGGTGCGAGCTAAACTATGTGTGATAGGGCTTGGCATCGCTTACGATTGCTATTGCCTAACTGTCTGCATCCTGACAACCTATCACACATGGTTATCCTGTAACGTGTGTGATGCACCTCCCCTATTGCGCACCGTCGCAAGGCGACGGTTCTTAACTGTATGTGCGATGAGGGTTTTTAACCGCGTGTGATGACCCAGTATGCATTAGTGTGGCCATCTAATGATACAAATTGGCGAAGGAAATCTTGACTAGGATGACAGGCGTGCTGAAATATTTACAAAAACACAGGATAATGCACTACCAGTCGTTTAGTGGCTGTTCAGAAATAATAACACAGGATAGCTAGGATTCACACACACAAAGAACAATAGAAGTTCCATTACAGAGCGCATACAGTCTGCATATATATTTCAGATGGTTCAGTCTACTTTATTTTTCATAATGCGCCAAAGAAAAGTCACCATGCGCCCATGTAGTTCACCGCTCTTTTGGCTCCTTCGTGACTAGAAGTTCCTGTGCTTCTTTCACCAGAGAAGTGAGAGTACTATAAGGCTTCACTGTGCCATGATTGGCTTTGTCTAAAATCATAGAGCCCTCGAGACACGACGTGGTCTTGCAAACTTTGGACATATATTGTATAAAGATCTTCAAGAAATCTCCGTTGAGGCAGCTGTCATTGTGTTTCATCATTGATATAACCATCTTGCTGGCGTTCTTCATTATGCTCAGGCAACTTTCCATGGGTTCGCTATTTGTCGGTGCCATCACCATCTCCTTGAGCTTATTGCCAAAGCTAGAGGCAGAATCTCCAGGAGAAATTTTATCAATCAGTTGAGCCAAATTACGATCTTGGATGATCAATTTGTCAAATATCGCCGCAACAAGAGATAATAAAGCTGCCTGCACTTTCCTTGAATCGTTTTGCGGACGAGGGAATGTTTTGTTGTTACTGTTGTCATCATGCGCAGCACCAACTTGTTGGGCTTCTATGTCAGGGGTGCCTAGGAAAAGATAACTGTTGTTATCTGTTCCGTTTTCTGCCAATGGTGTCTCCTTCCCTTCCAACCCCAAAACAGGTAGTATCTCTCGAAGAACCTGTACCATTAAGAGAATGTTTAATTAATAATTTGATAGGGGGGGGGGGGATAAAAATAGAACACAAAAAACAGTATCTGATAACCTTTGGCACTGCATCCTCCAAGGTTTTTGTAAGTATGTTGAGATACTCATCATTCTCTTTGTAATGAATGTAGAGATGCTTCAGGATTTTAGCTGCAATAATTCGTTTTGTGTTGTTGTCCACAGCATGTAAAAGGAGGATATTACTGAGGTCATGGACAACATAATCATTTGCCTTCAGGATGATAGCAGCATCATTTTCACTTTGACTTAGCTTCACCAGGGCTTCACCTGCCAACTCTCTGATGGAGCAGGCTTTGCTAGCGTCAGTGAAGATGGAAGCGAGCATGACGATATAATTTCCTCTGCTTTGCTTGTTCACACCGCCGCTCAGAGAGTCCTCGTCCGTGTGTAGCTTCGTCAGGATCTCAATGCTTAATATGTGAAGCTGCTGTTCACCACATTGGCAACAATTGAGGATCTCTTCCATGCCGTGGATGGCTTCCTTGTTCCTTGATATTTGCTTACGCAGCTGGGCACCAGTCTCTCCCGGACCAGCCACGAGCCGGCACATGACCTTCAATGAAGCGGCTACAATGGTGGACCACCATGCGTCGTGGTCGAGAAGGTGGAGCAAGTCGGAGCACACTGGCGCCATGATCCTGGAGAGCACGCCCTGGGCGTTGCTTATGGCTCTGCAATTGTCCTCGTCGGCAGCGAGCTTGAGAAGGATAACGAAGCCTTTCTCCATGAGTTTCCTGTAGTCTTCTTGAAATTGCTGCCGAGGGATGTCGAGCAGCGAGCCTATGCGCTGGATCACTCGTGGAAATTGCATCAGAGGTGTCCTGCCGGCAAGGTGGGCCACTATGTTGGCGGCAACCCCCCTCACGGTCTCGCCGTGCGGGCTTGTGGAATCCAGCGCCTGCAGAAGTTTCTTGAGTACATGGCTAGAGGACGCCAAACTGATGAGCTGCGCTGTGAGCTCCTCGGCGTCCGCTGCTGTGACTGTGAGCGCTTTCTGCTTCTCTGGTGTGACTCCTAGCGCATGCTCCTCTGCTGCCAGAGCGTGCTTTAAGAGCTCCTCCTTTGCTTTGACCTCTGCATCGAGCACGTGTTCCAAGAGCCTGTCCAGAATCCTTGCCCCCGAAAGGAAGCATTCAGATGATTTGGACTCGATCATTCCCACAGCGTATGTAGCGAGGTTTCTTTCCTTGAAGAATGCTGGGTCCTTCTCGCACTCAGCCATGGTATCCCTCAAGTATTCATCCACCAAATTGATATCGTTCATCTTGTACGCTTCTGCCACATCCTTCACTAGGTCCTCTCGGGCGAAAGACGAGTAGAACCTGCAGTAACAGAAGGTTGGATTTTTACTCAGTGCAGTTTGCATAGCCTTGATGCGGTTATTGAGTCAATGAACTCCCCTTTATGGAAACAAAGACAAACGAGAAAAACCTGTAACAAAAGAGCAGTCCCTGCAACGTGGCCAGTGAGTACAAGACGATCAGAGCCGGCTGCAAGTTGTCAGCTTCTTGCTTCTTCTCAACTCCGTAATCACGTTCTATTAGACGCCACACCGAAATCCCGGCGCTCAGCAGTGGCCCACACACGTAGAGAGCCGCTAGAGGGCATACCACAATCGGGGCGAGCAGCAGGTGACATAACAACACAACACCTGCTAGCAGTCGGCTTAGCCAGGGGTCATTGATACCGTTTGGGTTCAGTGTGGCAAATATAGCACGGTAGAGTCCAACCACCGATTCCACGATATATTTTAACTTCCCCTTCAGATCGACATCAGCAGAGACCCTGGACATGTAACTTGCAATTTAAGCAGTGCATTATGTCAAGTGACAAGGAAAAAATTGTGTATGTGCTACCAGGCAAAATACTACCGACTTAACTTACAGAATACTCCATGCATCCGATTAAGTATTCTTTTGACCTTTTCTAAACATATCATTTTGTTTCTAAAACATATATGAAAATTTAGTTAATGTTCTTGACTTTCAGAATTCAAGGCAATGTTTAACTTTCAAACATTGCAATTTTTCTGCAATATATAAAACCTATATTACAATCTCACTTCCAAGTATCTATGTCGGTATTGAAAAAAGTTTAAATTTAGCTTATGTAAGTGCTTGACTGTCTGCATGGTTTATTTCAGTGGCCTATATTATGACCACACAAATTAATAATATGTTGGCTATATCCTTAGAGCAAATACAAATTTATAGGATGTGGAAATAATCACATATATGTAGTATACAATATATAGCTGGATACCCACCTCTATCTATTATATACTAAAACGTATATATATACCATCTTTCAAGAACATACTAAGATACTAGAAAATCTTTCTAAAAAAACCCAACCATTAATCCGGCAGACCTTTTAAACTCACTCTACTGATCACCTTTCTTTTTTGCGAAGTCACTCTACTTATCACCTTGACCGCATCGAATGAAACATCAACACATAACTCAATATGTGTAAGGCCCATCACATAAGGTTCAGCAAGGCCCAACACTGCACGAGGTATGTCCGAGTTCGTTATTGCATGGAGAGCTATTGATATGTGTAATTATTGCTTTTGTACAATTCCTATCTTTTATAAATTTTAAAGCAATAGACAAATTTAACACAAACCAATCAAGGTGTTTAGCTTCAAAAATATTTCGCCCATCACTTATTTGTGTGCGCTTAGAAATATTCCCTCTTAGCTATTTTTGCATATATGCCAACTTTCTCGTCGTCACCTAATTTAGCCTTGGCAATCAAGAGAGGACGCACATATATGCACCAAACGTGATGTTTGGAACCAAGCCTTTCTAAGAAAAAACTTCGCATTTCGATACTACGGTTTTCAATCTGATGATAATGAATACTACAGTTTACAAAAATGTCAATTTTGTTAAGTATTGCCAAAACATTGATGTGTTTGGCAAATAAAGTATGTAGCGATACATTTGACCACTAGTAGAGATGGCCTTTGTTGCATTTCTCTGCTGTTAAAAAGAGTCTCAACCTTGATTTTTCCTACTACAAAAATACCACTGTTTTGTGGATACTATGATTTACAATACTAGTACAATTTTAACTGTAGCCAAACACATGAAAGTATTTGAGGCCATAGTTTTCCAAAGTGCTGCAGTATTCTTAAAATACTTTGCAACCAAACACGCCATAAATATTTTTGCAATTCAGGTGTTTCGGTAACTTTTAAAACATAATAAAATTTAACATGAACCCCACATGATGTCTACTTTCAAAAAGACTCCACTCATCAAGTATTTGTGCTCCTTTGAAAACATTCTCTTCTTGGTTGGCTATTTTTGCATGTAAAGCCCACTTTCTCATCCCCACCCCCTCCCCGCACCTCCATCTCATCCTATCGTTGACTATCAGGGGCGGACACACATGTGCACCCAGAAGGTTTTGCAATTCTTGTGCTACAGTAATAATTTAAGTATAAGTATAATTAGCATGAACCCCTCAAGGTGTTTACCTTCAAAAAAAAAATCTATCTATAACATATTTGCTCCCGTTTGAAAAGAT
>NC_041392.1:722323175-722325546 GCF_002162155.2 Triticum dicoccoides
ATTAATGGCGGGCACACATAGATGTGCACCCAAATGTTTTGCAATTCCTGTGTTTCTAGTAACTTCTATGTTTACGCCAACTGATCAAATTCATCACGGGGAATTTACATTAAAAAAATTGCCAACCACCATGTATTTGTGCGCCTTTAATAACATTCCTTTCTTGCTTGGGTAGTTCTGTGTTTACGTCAACTTTCTCATCCTCCCCAGGAGTTGACCCTAATAGACACGCACCCAAGTGTTTGCACACCTTTTGAAATATTTCCTTATCATTTAGCTGTTTTTTCATGTATGCCAACTTTTCCAGCATCTCCTAACTTATAAGACTGTCATATTCGGAAAGACATAGATGTGCACCCAAATTCTCTTGCAATATCTTTTCTCTATGTAGTGTTCATGTATAATGCCGACATACATCAATACTTGTATCTTGTCAATGTTATAAAGTAGGAGATACCCAAGTTAGCCTTTTTGAAGTAACTATTAATTGATCTTCCCTGACCGAGTAAGAATTTTGTGTTATTTTTTTAGTTGAGAAACTATGCGTTGCTTTATATGACTTGAGATCAAATGTTTAAATTTGTAACTGGTTAAACTTTTTTAGCATTTTCTAATCAAACTGTAGACAACTATGATGAAGATCCTTGCAGGTTTCTCAGCATGAGAGGAATTTTTTTTTTGACAGACATGTAATGACGAGACTTACCGAGGAGTTAGGACGAGGGTAATGGCTGTGAGAGACCAAAAGTCCTTCTTTTCCAGCTTGGTGACGAAGCCACCTAAGAGAACGACGGTGGTCCACGCAAGCACGAGGTAGCCCAGCCCCCTAACGGCCATCAACAAGTACGCCATGAACAGGGAATAGAAGTTGATATACTGTACTTCCATCCAGCGGAAGTCAGCTTCTCTCCCAGCCATCCGAACAGCCTGCTGAAAATTATAACTCATTGCTAATTAATTTGAACGTGCATGCAGCATGTTCATTTAAGTAAGAAGCAGAGCAACTGTTGTGCCAAACCAGGGGCTGACGCCATTGCAGCATGAATTCTGCAGAAACTAAGCAAAAAACTAAACCACAAAGTGTCTACTACCTCCGTCCCAAATTATAAGACGTTTTATTAGGCTATTTTAACCTGCCAAAATATCTTATAGTTTTGAACAGAGGAAGTACTTGTGCTCCGCTTGTAAACCATGGCTTCCCTTCCTGACCTCACGGAATCTATCTGCTCACTTCCTCAGTACAATGAATCCCAAAGATCTTGTGGTATTCGATACTAAACACGCCAACAGAATGCTCCTTAACAGCAAAGTACTGCCTAATGATGTTCCTTGCACTTTTTGGTAAGGAAGGAGAAGGGAAACTAAAAGGACAACGTCAACATGGAAGCGAGATCACATGGAAGAGAGATTCCCCACAAAAAAAAAACATGGAAGAGAGATCACATGCTCGGATCCATTCAAGGGGCCACGGACTCACCTACTGGACCAAGGTTGACGACGAAGAGTGCAAGAAGATGATGCCTGGGCGTCACCACAGATGAAGCGCAAGTCCTAGAAGATGCTGCAGCAAGGCGGAGAAAAATTCCATCATTTTACAGGGAAAAGCAGAAACGAGGTGGAGGACATCACTTCAAACCTTGGCAGGCAGAAACGAGGACTTGACCGAAGGGAAATGGAGTGGAGTGGAGTGAAGCGGGGCAATAAGGTGATCCGTGATCAGCTGGCATATGCACACACACACGCAGATAAAGGACAGGTGTAGTTAAGTAGAGATGTGCAATGGGCTGGGTGGAGGATCCGCGTGCGTGCGACACCTAGGACTAGGAGCATTGGCCCATGCCAGTAGGGTCCTTAAATAACATTTCCCTTCCAGTGCTCCAACATCAATGTCGTCTGCCCAACGCTCCAGCATAGGTCGAGCTTTGCTGGTCAGGGCCAGCCGTGCCTTCAATTCACACCACCATCCAGGTATCCAGCCAGCGTCCTGGCTAAGCCTGGTGCATTATTGAGCTTGAGCATGTCAAATGGACGGCGGTGATCTTTACAGCGTACATACGTGCTTGGTGTAAAATAAATCCATTCCTGTCCCCTTTAGCACTGCTAGTTAAAAGAGTAGGCCTTGGAGTCACCACAGATCAAGCGCCAGAAGATGGCTGCAGCAAGGTGGAGGATAATGTCGTCATTTCACAGGGAAAAAGCAGTAGCGAGGAGGAAGGCAGAGCTCCAAACCTTGACATGCAGTGGCGGAGCTACATGGGGGCCAACCTGGGCCATGGTCCCCCCAAGCTCACAAGAAAACATGTAGATACTCCTTTGTGTTAGGCATATTTTCCATCAAAAATCAGCTAATATAGTTAAGTTTGCCCCCCCT
>NC_041392.1:722325962-722352722 GCF_002162155.2 Triticum dicoccoides
GACATGCATGGAAAATCATACACGAGGAGGAAGGCAGAACATCCAATTTAGCACAGAGACACACCACATGTATGATGGTTAAGTAGATCTACCTGTCCTGTGCTGGAGGATCAGCGCGTGACACAAGGACTAGGGGCATTGACCCACGCTGGTACAGCCCTTAAGTCACATTATTGAGCTGCGAGCGTCCTGGTTCAGCCTGGTGCATTATTGAGCTTGAGCGTGTCAAATGGATGGTGACCTTGACGCTGGTCATAGTGGGAATAACTTAGCTAGTAACAAAGCGCATTTTAAGACGACTTTACTTATGTGATATATGGTTAATAAGAATAAGTGTTTAGTGTAACATAATGTGTTGCCGTAACATAATGCAACCCAAAGCAAAATGAGTCTATAATTTAATAAATTCAATCATCTATGATACTACTTCTACGCTACTTTGCACTATGAAGGTAGTAACATAGACTAGTGTCATAACAATGACTAGCCTTACATCGTGCACATGCGTGCTTGGCGTCACTTAAAGCACAAGGCCATTCCTCATTAAAATGAGTGCATTCCTCTCCCCTTTCATACTACTACTAGGTAAAAGCACACTGTACAACTTAGTTCTGATTTTAGAAAAATGGATTCCAGATACAACATTGTTTGTATCACTTACCTAAACATGGTACTTATTTTTTTGTGAGGTCAATGAATAAGGATGGTGCTATAAGAAACGTGTACACGGGAGAAGTCGACAAGGATAACATGGTGGTCGACATGGTGTGGCCTGCTTATTAGCAGAAGCGACCTCACCCTGCCAAAGCCATTATAGATATGAACGAAACGATCAGATCGTGTTCCCTTCCCTCAGAAACGAGATGAGCCAACACTACTCGAGAGGTGCCCAAGGGGCCCCACGTGGCCACCGCCGGCTGCGTGGTGGTTGTGGGGCTCTTCTAGGTGGGGCCCAGGACCTCCGGAAGTTTCTTAGCGTGAAACTTTTCTGTATTTTTGTTATACTTTTTTGAGCTCTATAAAACTGATTTTCCTGCAAAGTTCGAAAACAACATAAAACAAAAACTGACATTGGGCACTGAATTATTAAGTTAGTACTGAAAATAATAAAATTGTGTACATAAACTCTGCCAAAATGATATAAATATAACATGAAACAGTGAAAAATTATAGATATGTTTAGGACGTATCAACATCCCAAGCTTAATATTTGCTCATCCTCGAGCAGGTAGATAATAACAACATAATTATTCATTATGAATGCTACTAACATGTATTATTATCAGTATGATGTAATTTAAGTACAAACTAAAAGAATTAAGATGCAATGCAATAGTCTTTAGTTGATAAAAAGCAGGTAATATCAATACAGAATAATAAAAAAGATATTGTTTGTCATGAATCAATGTGTCAACACAGAGTTCCTGAGCCAGGTTAGAAAACAGTGTCAATTATTAGTCTAGGAACTTTGTGTTTTTCTCATAGTCTACGACACATATAATCCTATTTCTAAGCACATATAAATCTAAAACTAATCGAACATGTCCATCACGTTGTCCTTGCAGCAACGATCTTGGGCCTCAATGCAGCCCCTCCGGCGTACATGCACACGCTAGATCAATCTGTTGATCCAACTGGCATGACCTTCGCTTCTGGTGGCGCCGGCGTGTTCCAGAAGAAGGTGCCAACTCTTGCCGCACAGGTTAAGGCTTTCATGAGGCTGATCAACAGCGGAATCATCTCAAAAGAGCAGCTCCGCCACTCCGTCGCGCTTGTCGCCATCTCCGGCAACGACTACATGAGCGGCGCCGATGTCAAGAACTCCTTCTTGAGTAGCTTCGAGGACGTAAGTAGTATCCGGACTCACACGTCCAACTTAAACACGAACCGCCCATCAATTTATGTTATTATCGATGTCAACCTTACTGATTAACTTTTCTTGCATGCAGATCGATACTTACATTGGGAACGTGACAACGGAGATTGTCAAGAACGTCGTGCAGATACAAAAGCTTGGTGTGAAAAAGGAGCTAGTCAACAACATGCATCCCATTGGTTGCACGCTTTTGAGGACTAGTTTGAACAACTACCACATGTGAACTTCTCGGCAACTACACCGCGTGCGTGCATAACAAAAATCTAAAGCAGTTGATGGGCAAAAAGAATAACGCCTACATGCTGGACCTCTACACCGCCTTCACTGACATCATCAATCATACCCCAGGTAAATAGTTGCATATATCCATGCGTGCATGTTGTAAATTAAATCTGGTTTCTAGTGTATGAGCTTGATTCAACACGTGTTGGGACTATTTATACATACAATTTTCATGTGCATGCAGGTGAAGGGTCGGATCAGTCCAACAAGTTCAACAACAACCTGGCCCCATGTTGCGAGGGTTTCTATGATACAGGCTTTTGTGGACAGCAGGACGATACAGGGGAGCCCCTCTACGAATTATGCGAAAATCCAGACCAGCTCTTCTACTGGGACGAGGTGCATCCGACACATGCTGGGTGGAAAGCGGTGATGAAGGCGCTAGAACAACCTTTGAAGGAGTTCCTAGATCGGGCCTATGTTCCATGATGCCTTGTAGTTTGAAGACTCTCTAGATTAATTGCTAGCTAGTTGGTGCAATTTCTTATATATAGGTTAGCTCTATATATAGTATATAAGTATTTGGGAAGAAGCTTGCGAGTTTTTCTTTCACTGCCTAACTTTTAGTTTAGTACTAGTACTCTTTATATATGAAACATGGACCGGCTAATGGTTTATTTGCGTTAGAAAGTTATAGTCTTATGTATGGTGAATCTAGTGTGCATGCATGTACTTGAGCTCGTGGATAGTTACATGAAATGAGAAGAACGGAACAACACTACTTGGACGAGCACACTGGCACTATATAGTTCCTTTATTTTGCCGGTGGGTACTGTTCGACACTCGGCAAAGAGTTTGCCAAGTGCCCGTGTTCTGGCTCGGCAAATTTCTGTTTGCCTGAGAGGTGTATGCCGTGGCCTTTGCTTAGTGCAACTCTCGGGAAAGTCTACGCCCAGGGTTTTTGGCCCTTTGCCGAGTGTTTCTGGCACTTGGCGTATGTATCGATCCCAGTAGTGTATGTCCAGAACATAGGACTAGATGGCACGGTGTCAAAGGACTATCCCATTACGCAGAGCAAAAGGGGCCGGATATTAATAGCCTATACCAGCCTGAAACATCAATGGTGGGATCATACTTCTACCACTCTTCTCGGTTGGCAGTAAATTGTAAAGTAAAAACGCTCAGATGGAAAGCCATTGCTCGGGCGCTTGGATTATGGTATTAGGTTCATGTTCTTTTAGGGAAGGCCATTCTGCGATTAGGGGGTACGTTCGGCCCAACGGCAAGAATTTTTATTATTAGCTAAACAAAAGCTAGGTAGATAACTCATGATCCGCTCCAAACTCGACCATCCGCGCATCCCAGTAGCCGTGTGTCAACAGAATTAATTTACAGCAAGCTGCTAACAATTGCCCCTTCTTCATCTGGATGGAGTGCCGCTGTCGCAGATGTACTTTTTCGCTCAACCTTATGAGAAGCTGCGTCAACATTTATTTTGAACATGCCATGCTTTCTTGTTTGATCCACCTGCACCTGCTACTATCTGGGACGTTGGTTCTTTGCCCTGACTTTGCTGCATGTGCCGTGGCTGCCAACATAGACAGGAGAACCCGTTTCGTTTCTGGAGAAACACATCCTGATCCTGGTCGTTTCAAATGTTGCTTAGTGTGTGAGTTGACGGCAGGTGGGGTGAGGTCGCATCTACAAACAACCAGGCTCTTAAGGCGTAGATGGTGTCGTGTGGTGTGATGTGACCTTAAGGCGTAGCACCCCTCTGATTTAAGAGCCACCACAGCCATCGTTTCATCAATTTGGAAGGCGCAATTCAAGTCAGCTTGACGAATCGCACCGTATTTTCATTAAGAACGTACGGACCTAGCTACCACTCTCTCCAATCCTACAATAAAGATACAAATTGGAAAAGAGTAGACAGTGTTCTGAAAATACATTGAGGCCGAGAACAAAATTATCTAAGATACTTTCTGAAAAAAAACAGAATTGACAAAATCTGTCATCTGATTTTTAAGATCTCGCCGGGAGCGTCTCATGAACCATTGATTTGACGCACAAATCTTAGAGCAGGGAGATCACCCATGTTTTTTTTACAATCGAAAAAACAGAGTGTTGTTGCGAACGCCTGGAACTCTCTTAGCCTGTCTCTCCTTTTTCCCACTGCAATAGGTTTGAATGGGGGCTTCCCTTTTTTGCACACCCTTTTCCCATTCTGATTTCTATTTTAAATTTTTAATTCCTGCAGTCTGTCTTATATAAATCTAATTGTCCTCGTTAAAAGTCAAACGTCAGCTGGTCTAGTGGCCATTTATGCGGCCGAATCGAGAAGGTTGTGTGTTCCATTGCTTAGGATTTTTTGCGTAGATAAATAAAATGCACCCGCAAAAGAAAAATGCAACAATGCTTTCTGAAGGAAAAAACAGTGCACGCGGGCTACCCACCACCTCAACCACTGAGGGTGGGCCCTCGCCATCTTGGCATGCCACGCGTGCACGGGGGTACATCCGGATATGATATAAAGCACCGTATATGAATGAGAGGACAAGGTAGAAGGTCATAAAACATGTATTTTGCAATTTTATGCACCAAACTAGCCGTACAAGTTCTAAGGCCCCAGGATTATTTATCTCTTTTCTTTAGTCTAAAATAAAAATAGAGTCGCACATTAAATTGTCTCACAAATTGTCTATAAGAATAGAGTCACACATTAAAACGTCTCACAAATTATCTCCAATAATAGAGTCGCACAGAAAAATGTCTCACGAATCGTCTCTAAGTTAATTAAAATTAAATACTTATTTTATTGAAGGCTAATTACAATCAAAAGTTTGTGGTGTTCTGAAAACGTCGAGACCAATAAAAAAGCGACCATACGAGATGTTTTTGTTGTAGTGGATGGACGGTGACAAGGAGTCGGTCAAGTCCGGCAACGGCGGTTCCAAGACGAGCAAGAACGGCGAGAAGGTGAAGAAGGGCGGCAAGTCAGTATCAAGTGGTGGCGGAAAGGGCGTGCGTCCAACTTGAACTTTTGCTCGCCTCTACAAAGTTCGCTGGCTCCTCAACTCTGAGCAAACACAGTCTAGAGTACTCGAGCGTAACTGGCTTTGCGTACTTGTAGACTTTCTTGAGGGTCTTGTAGCGAAGAGGCCCAGAAGAATCCGTCGTGGCTTGCGAAGGGGGCGACACAAATTGTGTGGGCGTCGATGCACCTGAGGAAGACCGTTGAGTCTTGGGCGTGGTAGATGCCGGATCGTTGGCATCCTCGTCGGCGGCGTAGTCGGCGTGACCCTGACCATCATTTTGATTGCCATCGTCACTATGCACCTCGTTGTTGAGATCTCCGCCTGTGTCGTGCGCGTCATTGTCGCTATCACCTTGCGACCCATGCACGTCGTTGTTGGTGTCGGCTCCATTGCGGTCACTGCCATTGAGGTCACCTTGGTTGGGTGTCTTGCCAACCACTTGGACATCCTCCCCTGCATCATCATCAGTTGGAAATTCAACTGTGAATATGTTACCGTTTGAGGCATCGTCGGCTGCCGCGTTCCATTTTCGCGCTTGGTTTTCTTCAAACACAACGTCGCGTGAAATCCGTAGACGTTTGGTTCGTGGATCATAAAAGTGATATGCCTTGGTGCTGGAACTTCTCTCGTATCCGATGAACACCATCTTGGTGCTACGATCGGCAAGCTTTGAGAGATGCGGCTCCGCCGTCTTCACATGGGCCACACTCCTGAATGTCCGTAGATGAGACACATTCGACTTATGTTCGTAAATTGCTTCATATGGAGTCTTGCCGATCACCGCCTTCGTTGGAGCCCTGTTGAGATGATAGACCGCCATCGAGACAGCTTCTCCCCAGAAAGTTCGATTGCGCCTTTCAACAACCCCGTTCTGTTGCGGCGTATAAGGTGACGTGGAACCTTTTTATGCCAATCTTCTTGCAGTAGTCGTTGAACTCGTTCGACGTAAACTCTATGCCGCGATCTGTTCGTAGAGCCCGAACCTTCAACTTGTGTTCCATCTCCGTTGCAGCCTTCAGCTTCTTGAATGCTTCAAACGCCTCTGAGGGAGTCTTGGATTAGGGGGTCTCCGGACAGCCAGACTATATCCTTTGGCCCGACTGTTGGACTATGAAGATACAAGATTGAAGACTTCATCCCGTGTCCGGATGGGACTCTCCTTGACGTGGAAGGAAAGCTTGGCAATACGGACATGTAGATCTCCTCCCTTGTAACCGACTCTGTGTAACCCTAGCCCCCTCCGGTGTTTATATAAACCGGAGGGTTTAGTCCATAGGACGACATACAATCATACCATAGGCTAGCTTCTAGGGTTTAGCCTATACGATCTCGTGGTAGATCAACTCTTGTAATACTCATATCATCAAGATCAATCAAGTAGGAAGTAGGGTATTATCTGTTGGGGAACGTAGTAAATTTTTTTTTCCTACGCACACGCAAGATCATGTGATGCATAGCAACGAGAGGGGAGAGTATGATCTACATACCTAGTAGATCGACAACGGAAGCATTTGGTTGATGTAGTCGTACGTCTTCACGGCCCGACCGATCAAGCACCGAAACTACGGCACCTCCGAGTTTTAGCACACGTTCAGCTCGATGACGATCCCCGGACTCCGATCCAGCAAAGTGTCGGGGAAGAGTTCCGTCAGCACGACGGCGTGGTGATGATCTTGATGTACTACTGCAGCAGGGCTTCCCCTAAACTCCGCTACAATATTATCGAGGACTATGGTGGCTGGGGCGCCGCACACGGCTAAGGAAAAGATCACGTGGATCAACTTGTGTGTCTCTGGGGTGCCCCTGCCTCCATATATAAAGGACTAAAGGGGGGGAGGCTGGCCGGCCAAGGAGGGCACGCCAGGAGAGTCCTACTCCCTTTGGGAGTAGGATTCCCCCCCCCCCCCCCAATCCTAGTTGGAATAGGATTCGCGGAGGGGGGAAAAGAGAGAGAGGGGCCGGCCCCCTCTCCTTGTCCAATTCGGACCAAGGGAGGGGAGGGGCGCGCGGCCCACTATGGGCTGCCTCTTCTCTTTTCCACTAAGGCCCAATAAGGCCCATCTAGCTCCCCGGGGGGTTCCGGTAACCTCCCGGTACTCCGGTAAAATCCCGATTTCACCCGGAACACTTCCGATATCCAAACATAGGCTTCCAATATATCAATCTTTATGTCTCGACCATTTTGAGACTCCTCGTCATCTCCGTGATCGCATCCGGGACTCCGAACAACCTTCGGTACATAAACTCATAATATAACTGTCATCGTAACCTTAAGCGTGCGGACCCTACGGGTTCGAGAACAATGTAGACATGACCGAGACACGTCTCCGGTCAATAACCAATAGCGGGATCTGGATGCCCATATTGGCTCCTACATATTCTACGAAGATCTTTATCGGTCAGACCGCATAACAACATACGTTGTTCCCTTTGTCATCGGTATGTTACTTGCCCGAGATTCGATTGTCGGTATTCCAATACCTAGTTCAATCTCGTTACCGGCAAGTCTCTTTACTCGTTCTGTAATACATCATCCCGCAACTAACTCTTTAGTTGCAATGCTTTAAGTGATGTGCATTACCTAGAGGGCCCAGAGATACCTCTCCGACAATCGGAGTGACAAAACCTAATCTCGAAATACGCCAACCCAACATATACCTTTGGAGACACCTGTAGTACTCCTTTATAATCACCCAGTTACGTTGTGACGTTTGGTAGCACCCAAAGTGTTCCTCCGGTAAACGGGAGTTGCATAATCTCATAGTTATAGGAACATGTATAAGTCATGAAGAAAGCAATAGCAACATACTAAACGATCGGGTGCTAAGCTAATGGAATGGGTCATGTCAATCAGATCATTCACTTAATGATGTGATCCCGTTAATCAAATAACAACTCCTTGTTTATGGTTAGGAAACATAACCATCTTTGATTAATGAGCTAGTCAAGTAGAGGCATACTAGTGACACTCTGTTTGTCTATGTATTCACACATGTATTATGTTTCCGGTTAATACAATTCTAGCATGAATAATAAACATTTATCATGATATAAGGAAATAAATAATAACTTTATTATTGCTCTAGGGCATATTTCCTTCAGTCTCCCACTTGCACTAGAGTCAATAATCTAGATTACACAGTAATGATTCTCACACCCATGGAGCCTTGGTGCTGATCATGTTTTGCTCGTGGAAGAGGCTTAGTTAACGGGTCTGCAACATTCAGATCCGTATGTATCTTGCAAATCTCTATGTCTCCCACCTGGACTAGATCCCGGATGGAATTGAAGCGTCTCTTGATGTGCTTGGTTCTCTTGTGAAATCTGGATTCCTTTGCCAAGGCAATTGCACCAGTATTGTCACAAAAGATTTTCATTGGACTCGATGCACTAGGTATGACACCTAGATTGGATATGAACTCCTTCATCCAGACTCCTTCATTTGCTGCTTCCGAAGCAGCTATGTACTCCGCTTCACATGTAGATCCCGCTACAACGCTTTGTTTAGAACTGCACCAACTTACAGCCCCACCGTTTAATGTAAACACGTATCTGGTTTGCGATTTAGAATCGTCCGGATTAGTGTCAAAGCTTGCATCAACGTAACCTTTTACGATGAGCTCTTTGTCACCTCCATATACGAGAAACATATCCTTAGTCCTTTTCAGGTATTTTAGGATGTTCTTGACCGCTGTCCAGTGATCCACTCCTGGATTACTTTGGTACCTCCCTGCTAGACTTATAGCAAGGCACACATCAGGTCTGGTACACAGCATTGCATACATGATAGATCCTATGGCTGATGCATAGGGAACATCTTTCATATTCTCTCTATCTTCTGCAGTGGTCGGGCATTGAGTCTTACTCAACTTCACACCTTGTAACACAGGCAAGAACCCTTTCTTTGCTTGATCCATTTTGAACTTCTTCAAAACTTTGTCAAGGTATGTGCTTTGTGAAAGTCCAATTAAGCGTCTTGATCTATTTCTATAGATCTTAATGCCTAATATGTAAGCAGCTTCACCGAAGTCTTTCATTGAAAAACTTTTATTCAAGTATCCCTTTATGCTATACAGAAATTCTACATCATTTCCAATTAGTAATATGTCATCCACATATAATATCAGAAATGCTACAGAGCTCCCACTCACTTTCTTGTAAATACAGGCTTCTCCAAAAGTCTGTATAAAACCAAATGCTTTGATCACACTATCAAAACATTTATTCCAACTCCGAGAGGCTTGCACCAGTCCATAAATGGATCGCTGGAGCTTGCACACTTTGTTAGCTCCCTTTGGATCGACAAAACCTTCTGGTTGCATCATATACAACTCTTCTTCCAGAAATCCATTCTGGAATGCAGTTTTGACATCCATCTGCCAAATTTCATAATCATAAAATGCGGCAATTGCTAACATGATTCGGACAGACTTAAGCATCGCTACGGGTGAGAAGGTCTCATCATAGTCAATCCCTTGAACTTGCCGAAAACCTTTTGTGACAAGTCGAGCTTTGTAGACAGTAATATTACTGTCAGCGTCAGTCTTCTTCTTGAAGATCCATTTATTCTCAATTGCTCGCCGATCATCGGGCAAGTCAACCAAAGTCCATACTTTGTTCTCATACATGGATCCCATCTCAGATTTCATGGCTTCAAGCCACTTTGCGGAATCTGGGCTCACCATCGCTTCTTCATAGTTCGTAGGTTCATCATGATCTAGTAGCATGACTTCCAGAACGGGATTACCGTACCACTCTGGTGCGGATCTTACTCTGGTTGATCTACGAGGTTCAGTAGTATCTTGTTCTGAAGTTTCATGATCATCATCATTAGCTTCCTCACTAACTGGTGTAGGTGTCACAGAAACAGTTTTCTGTGATGTACTACTTTCCAATAAGGGAGTAGGTACAGTTATCTCGTCAAGTTCTACTTTCCTCCCACTCACTTCTTTCGAGAGAAACTCCTTCTCTAGAAAGTTTCCAAATTTAGCAACAAAAGTCTTGCCTTCGAATCTGTGATAGAAGGTGTATCCAATAGTCTCCTTTGGATATCCTATGAAGACACATTTCTCCGATTTGGGTTCGAGCTTATCAGGTTGAAGCTTTTTCACATAAGCATCGCAGCCCCAAACTTTCAGAAACGACAACTTTGGTTTCTTGCCAAACCATAGTTCATAAGGCATCGTCTCAACGGATTTTGATGGTGCCCTATTTAACGTGAATGCGGCCGTCTCTAGAGCGTACCCCAAAAATGATAGCGGTAAATCAGTAAGAGACATCATAGATCGCACCATATCTAGTAAAGTACGATTACGACGTTCGGGCACACCATTACGCTGTGGTGTTCCGGGTGCCGTGAGTTGCGAAACTATTCCACAATTTTTCAAATGTACACCAAACTCGTAACTCAAATATTCTCCTCCACGATCAGATCATAGAAACTTTATTTTCTTGTTACGATGATTTTCAACTTCACTCTGAAATTCTTTGAACTTTTCAAATGTTTGAGACTTATGTTTCATTAAGTAGTTATACCCATATCTGCTCAAATCATCTGTGAAGGTGAGAAAATAACGATATCCGCCACGAGCCTCAATATTCATCGGACCACATACATCTGTATGTATGATTTCCAACAAATCTGTTGCTCTCTCCATAGTACCGGAGAACGGCGTTTTGGTCATCTTGCCCATGAGGCACGGTTCGCAAGTACCAAGTGATTCATAATCAAGTGGTTCCAAAAGTCCATCAGTATGGAGTTTCTTCATGCGCTTTACACCGATATGACCTAAACGGCAGTGCCACAAATAAGTTGCACTATCATTATCAACTCTGCATCTTTTGGCTTCAACATTATGAATATGTGTGTTACTACTATCGAGATTCAGCAAGAATAGACCACTCTTCAAGGGTGCATGACCATAAAAGATATTACTCATATAAATGGAACAACCATTATTCTCTGATTTAAATGAATAACCGTCTCGCATCAAACAAGATCCAGATATAATGTTCATGCTTAACGCTGGCACCAAATAACAATTATTTAGGTCTAATATTAATCCCGAAGGTAGATGTAGAGGTAGCGTGCTGACTGCTATCACATCGACTTTGGAACCGTTTCCCACGCGCATCGTCACCTCATCCTTAGCCAATCTTCGCCTAATCCGTAGTCCCTGTTTCGAGTTGCAAATATTAGCAATAGAACTAGTATCAAATACCCAGGTGCTACTGCGAGCATTAGTAAGGTACACATCAATAACATGTATATCACATATACCTTTGTTCACCTTGCCATCCTTCTTATCCGCCAAATACTTGAGGCAGTTCCGCTTCCAGTGACCAGTCTGCTTGCAATAGAAGCACTCAGTTTCAGGCTTAGGTCCAGGTTTGGGTTTCTTCTCTTGAGTAGCAACTTGCTTGCCGTTCTTTTTGAAGTCCCCCTTCTTCTTTCCTTTGCCCTTTTTCTTAAAACTAGTGGTCTTGTTGACCATCAACACTTGATGCTCCTTCTTGATTTCTACCTCCGCAGCTTTCAGCATCGCGAAGAGCTCGGGAATAGTCTTATTCATCCCTTGCATATTATAGTTCATCACGAAGCTCTTGTAGCTTGGTGGCAGTGATTGGAGGATTCTGTCAATGACGCAATCATCTGGAAGATTAACTCCCAATTGAATCAAGTGATTATTATACCCAGACATTTTGAGTATATGCTCACTAACAGAACTGTTCTCCTCCATCTTGCAGCTATAGAACTTATTGGAGACTTCATATCTCTCAATCTGGGCATTTGCTTGAAATATTAACTTCAACTCCTGGAACATCTCATATGCTCCATGACGTTCAAAACGTCGTTGAAGTCCCAATTCTAAGCCGTAAAGCATGGCACACTGAACTATCGAGTAGTCATCAGCTTTGCTCTGCCAGACGTTCATAACATCCGGCGTTGCTCCTGCAGCAGGCCTGGCACCCAGCGGTGCTTCCAGGACGTAATTCTTCTGTGCAGCAATGAGGATAATCCTCAAGTTACGGACCCAGTCCGTGTAATTGCTACCATCATCTTTCAACTTTGCTTTCTCAAGGAATGCATTAAAATTCAACGGAACAACAACACGAGCCATCTATCTACAAACAAGCATAAACAAGAAAGATACTTATCAGGTACTAAGTTTCATGATAAATTTAAGTTCAGTTAATTTACTTAAAGAACTTCCACTTAGATAGACATCCCTCTAATCCTCTAAGTGATTACGTGATCCAAATCAACTAAACCATGTCCGATCATCACGTGAGATGGAGTAGTTTCATTGGTGAACATCATTATGTTGATCATATCTACTATATGATTCACGCTCGACCTTTCGGTCTCCGTGTTCCAAGGCCATATCTGTATATGCTTGGCTCGTCAAGTATAACCTGAGCATTCCGCGTGTGCAACTGTTTTGCACCCGTTGTATTTGAACGTAGAGCCTATCACACCCGATCATCACGTGGTGTCTCAGCACGAAGAACTTTCGCAACGGTGCATACTCAGGGAGAACACTTCTTGATAATTTAGTGACAGATCATCTTATAATGCTACCGTCAATCAAAGCAAGATAAGATGCATAAAAAGATAAACATCACATGCAATCAATATAAGTGATATGATATGGCCATCATCATCTTGTGCTTGTGATCTCCATCTTCGAAGCACCGTCGTGATCACCATCGTCACCGGCGCGACACCTTGATTTCCATCGTAGCATCGTTATCGTCTCGCCGTGCTTGTGCTTCCATGACCATCGCTACCGTTTAGTGATAAAGTAAAGCATTACAGCGCGATTGCATTGCATACTATAAAGCGACAACCATATGGCTCCTGCCAGTTGCCGATAACTCGGTTACAAAACATGATCATCTCATACAATAAAAATCAGCATCATGTCTTGACCATATCACATCACAACATGCCCTGCAAAAACAAGTTAGACGTCCTCTACTTTGTTGTTGCAAGTTTTACGTGGCTGCTACGGGCTTAAGCAAGAACCAATCTTACCTACGCATCAAAATCACAATGATAGTTTGTCAAGTTGGTGCTGTTTTAACCTTCGCAAGGACCGGGCGTAGCCACACTCAGTTCAACTAAAGTTGGAGAAACTGTCACCCACAAGCCACCTCTGTGCAAAGCACGTCGGGAGAACCGGTCTCGCGTAAGCGTACGCGTAATGTCGGTCTGGGCCGCTTCATCCAACAATACCGCCGAACCAAAGTATGACATGCTGGTAAGCAGTATGACTTATATCGCCCACAACTCACTTGTGTTCTACTCGTGCATATAACATCAACATATAAAACCTAGGCTCTGATACCACTGTTGGGGAACGTAGTAATTTCAAAAAATTTCCTACGCACACGCAAGATCATGTGATGCATAGCAACGAGAGGGGAGAGTATGATCTACATACCTAGTAGATGGACAACGGAAGCGTTTGGTTGATGTAGTTGTACGTCTTCATGGCCCGACCGATCAAGCACGGAAACTACGACACCTCCGAGTTTTAGCACACGTTTAGCTCGATGACGATCCCCGGACTCCGATCCAGCAAAGTGTCGGGGAAGAGTTCCGTTAGCACGACGGCGTGGTGACGATCTTGATGTACTACTGCAGCAGGGCTTCGCCTAAACTCCGCTACAATATTATCGAGGACTATGGTGGCTGGGGCGCCGCACACGGCTAAGGAAAAGATCACGTGGATCAACTTGTGTGTCTCTGGGGTGCCCCTGCCTCCGTATAAGGACTAAAGGGGGGAGGCTGGCCGGCCAAGGAGGGCGCGCCAGGAGAGTCCTACTCCCTCTGGGAGTAGGATCCCCCCCCCCCAATCCTAGTTGGAATATGATTCGCGTAGGGGGGAAAAGAGAGAGAGGGGCCGGCCCCCTCTCCTTGTCCAATTCGGAAAAAGGGAGGGGAGGGGCGCGCGGCCCACTATGGGATGCCTCTTCTCTTTTCCACTAAGGCCCAATAAGGCCCATCTAGCTCCCCGGGGGGTTCCGGTAACCTCCCGGTACTCCGGTAAAATCCCGATTTCACCCGGAACACTTTCGATATCCAAACATAGGCTTCCAATATATCAATCTTTATGTCTCGACCATTTCGAGACTCCTCGTCATGTCCGTGATCGCATCCGGGACTCCGAACAACCTTCGGTACATCAAAATATATAAACTCATAATATAACTGTCATCGTAACCTTAAGCGTGCGGACCCTACGGGTTCGAGAACAATGTAGACATGACCGAGACACGTCTCCGGTCAATAACCAATAGCGGGAACTAGATGCCCATATTGGCTCCTACATATTCTACGAAGATCTTTATCGGTCAGACCGCATAACAACATACGTTGTTCCCTTTGTCATCGGTATGTTACTTGCCCGAGATTCGATTGTCGGTATTCCAATACCTAGTTCAATCTCGTTACCGGCAAGTCTCTTTACTCGTTCTGTAATACATCATCCCGCAACTAACTCTTTAGTTGCAATGCTTTAAGTGATGTGCATTACCTAGAGGGCCCAGAGATACCTCTCCGACAATCGGAGTGACAAAACCTAATCTCGAAATACGCCAACCCAACATGTACCTTTGGAGACACCAGTAGTACTCCTTTATAATCACCCAGTTACGTTGTGACGTTTGGTAGCACCCAAAGTGTTCCTCCGGTAAACGGGAGTTGCATAATCTCATAGTTATAGGAACATGTATAAGTCATGAAGAAAGCAATAGCAACATACTAAACGATCGGGTGCTAAGCTAATGGAATGGGTCATATCAATCAGATCATTCACTTAATGATGTGATCCCGTTAATCAAATAACAACTCCTTGTTTATGGTTAGGAAACATAACCATCTTTGATTAACGAGCTAGTCAAGTAGAGGCATACTAGTGACACTCTGTTTGTCTATGTATTCACACATGTATTATGTTTCCGGTTAATACAATTCTAGCATGAATAAAAACATTTATCATGATATAAGGAAATAAATAATAACTTTATTATTGCCTCTAGGGCATATTTCCTTCATTACCTCCATCGAGAGGGCCCGAAGCTGGGTAAACATCGTGTCCCCCGCCTCCTGTTACCATCCGCCTTAGACGCACAGTTCGGGACCCCCTAACCGAGATCCGCCGGTTTTGACACCGACATCGGTGCTTTCATTGAGAGTTCCACCGTGTCGTCATCATAAGGAGGGATGGCTCGTCTCGTTGTCAAGAACAACATCACCTCTGGGGAAGCCCTGGCTGTAGGCCAAACTCTCCGACTAGGCGGCTTTGTCATGACCGCCCGCTCGGCCGCTGTGCCGATGATGACTTCTCGGGTCATCGAAAATAGCCTCCACATCGGCTCGAAATTCACCGAGCAGATGGATCCAATGGAGCTCTCCTCTTTGAACGAGCTCTTGGATCGCATCGTCGCTCTGGGAGTCGCTACGGACTACGATCAGATTGGGCTTAAACCCGACCAAAGGGAGATTAACTCTCTGCCGGTCACCCATCAAATAGCGGTGGTCGAGGAGCAATGCGGTGATTCTTCCTCTATCCTGAGGATGAACTATGTCCGGATTCCCGAGCTCTTCGAGCCAGATACCCGTCCACGGGAGGACACCGCCCTAACCCTGAACCTAGAATCAGGCAGCATGCCGAACCTGCGGGGCAACATCCCGGAGCCCGAACTTCCAAGATCGGAAACTCCCCCGCCCCTGGGTCTCAGATTGGGTCAAGGTCTGGACTTAAATCCATCCACCCACCCAGATATAAACGATATTTCTCACATTAGGCAAGAGCCCCAAGAGACAATACATCACTATTGGGCCAGATTCCTCCTTGTAATTAACAAGGTCAAGGACTGTCGCGAGGAAGACACAATTTCATTCTTTTGCAACAATTGCACGGACAAGGGAATCCTCAACGCCATAAGTCGCCGTGACATAGCACACTCCGCTGACTTGGCGGCCATAGTACGGAAGTACTGTGCGATGGAAAGCGCCTGGAAAACCCAAACAAAATTTTGGATAATTCGGCTCTGTCAAAACCCCCAGTCCGAACTAAAAGGGTGCACTCTCATAAGTCGCCCGACCCAATTACAAAGAAGCAAAAGCCCACTACAGGGCATGGAACCGTATTGGAGGGTGTGCTTAACGGGCCCTGCAAAATTCATAGTACAGCGGATACCATACCAACACACAGCCTTAGAGCATGTTGGGTACTCCGGCAAGTGGCCAAGAGTGGTGAGGATCTCCTCATTCAAAACACCGCAGAGCACCATCCCGGGATAACAATACAGTATTGACAGTCTTCGAGACCTTTGCCTCAAATAATAGGCGTAAGCGAGCACTCCACAGCCTTGCCGAAGTCTGCCACGTGGCAGCAATAAATCCATGGAGCGACATGTCTATCACCTTCAATGCCAGTGACGAACCTAAATTCCGAATAGCCCGAGCACCAGCCGCCTTGGTCCTCAGTCCAATTATGGACGGCTTTCGGCTTACTAAAGTGCTCATGGACGGCGCCAACGGATTAAACCTCATTTATGAGGAGTCTCTTCAAAAAATGGAAATAGACAGAAACCGTATTGAGCAAAGCAGCATGACCTTCCGAGGAATCATCCTCAGTCGAGAGGCACGTCGCGCTGGGAAAATCACACTAGATGTGGTATTTGTCACTCCGGAGAATTACAGGTTCTGTATCATACCTCTGCGCCGGCGTCTCAGTCCTGACCGCCTTCCTTTTTAGCCTACCCGGCTTCGGTGTCCCTTGTTGGCGAGTCACTGAGGGTTCGGCATGGCGTCCCGAGGGCCTTCCCTATAAAACACCATACGTGTACGGTGGGTGAAGTGCATAAAAGGGGATCCTTCTCGGAAGTTGGGACTCCGGTTTTTCTTACATGCGATGCAGGGAGTAGCCCGGATAGTTGTCTATGATGGCCACCATGGCTTCATCACAGCTCAATTGATAGAATGTCCTGTCGATCAGCTCCACAAATATGTCCGGATCCTCTTCGGGTCCGGGATCGAGGGCTCAGTCAGGGTCCTCCGGTTGTGGAGGTGGGCTGTTGACCTCCCTTACAGCTTTTCGCAGTCCCTGCCATGAAACGGCAAGGTGAGTATTTATGACGAAGAATGCGGGAAGGTTGGGAGTAAAAAGTGACAGCTCACCCAGCTTGGAGGGTTGTACATGGAGAATCCATCCCGTGGCTTAATACATATGAACTCCTCTTCCTCTCCCTTGAACAAATCAGACAGAATTTTTGCTAGAGCAGCAGCTGAGTCCGGTCCCTTACGCCCGCAGCGGGTGGCATCATCTTCCCCGTTAAAGCGCCACATGGGGTGCCCTCGATATTGAAGTGGTTGCACCCCCCGCATTATACATATTGACATAACCTCGATTATTGCCAGTCCTGATTGAGCCAGCACTTTTATCCGGCCCATCAGGTAAAGGACTTCTCCGTTATCTTCCTCCTGAGGGATCCGTGGGCGCCAACTTCGGCGTTTCTTCATAGGGGCATTGTCGAAATCGGGAAGACCCATCCGAATAGGATCTGGAAGGGGGACGTCCTCCATGTAAAACCACTCCGAAGGCCAGTCTTCGGACGGCTTCTTCGGGGTACCGGACAGGTATCCGGTCCCGGCCATGCGCCATATTTCGGCTCCGCCCACTTGATATATTGACCCCTTCTGTGTACGGGGCACAAGGCAGAATAGCCTCTTCCATAGATCGAAATGAGCTTCGCAGCTCAGAAACAACTCACAAAGGGCAACATAACCAATGATGTGTAATATGGAAGCGGGGGTGAAATTATGCAACTGGAGGCCATAAAACTCCAGGAACCCGCGAAGGAACGGATGGATAGGAAATCCAAGTCCCCTTAGTAAATAAGGGACAAGGCATACCCGCTCCCTCTTGGAGGGATTGGGGAAGCTCTCCGCTTGCTCCCCGCCATTACAGGTGGCGAGCCCGGCTCGAACGGGGACCATATACGCTGGAGGGAGAAATCCCTGGGTAACACTTCTCCCAATCATCGGGCTTAGGGATACGGGAGCGGGAGGAGGAGCTGCGAGGGCCGGCCATCTTGGAATGGATTTTTCCGAGCGTGCTCCGATGGATACTCGCCGTGGGAGAATGGTGTGGTATGGATATAAGAATCCCTGTCTCTTTAATAGACGGTTTACTTACATGGCTAGGGTGGCGAATGTAAAAATGCCCTGGCTCCTCGCATTCGCTCGACACGTGGAAGATAGCCCTTATTGGGCGCGGAAGCCAAGAAGTGCAACATTTATGGGGAGCCGGACACTACTCAACAGATATTCAGAATTTGGGGAAGAACCTGCCTTGCAATGCCGAAGACAATCCGCGCGCCGGACTCATCGTCATTGAAGCCTGGTTCGGGGGCTACCGAGGGAGTCCTGGATTAGGGGGTCTCCGAACAGCCGGACTATATCCTTTGGCCGGACTGTTGGACTATGAAGATACAAAATTGAATACTTCGTCCCGTGTATATCTAAAAATTATGGAGTTTAGTAAAAAAATGCATTGGAAAGGTTCAAGCCACCATTTCTCTCCTTTTTAATTACCCAACCCCCAATGAACTAAGTGCATGTAGAAATTAAGATGACCATGTGTAGATGCTATTGGTCTTGATTACCGTGTGATGATAGAGAAGTATTTTTTTTACTTTAAAGTGCATTGGAAAGATAGAAGTTCACTCTTTTGTGGACAAATTTTAAAGCCAAACATACATTCTTGACCGGACAGAGGGAGTACAACTCAATAATTCACCAGAGGCACTCCAGAGAAAGCTCACAAGATGGTGGTGTGAGTTGAATGCATGCATGGCATGGCCTGGCTGACTCTGACAAGCAAAGCTCGACCTATGCATGGGCGCTGGGCAGAAGCCATTGCTGTGGGAGCACCGGAAGGGCAATGCAAGTTAATTGACCTATTTTAACCACTATTCTATGAACATTTGTATTTTTTCAGAATTTTTCAAAACTTCAAACATTGTTTTTCGACATTTGCATAATTTCAGGTTCCGTATGCCCCGGCAGCCAAAAATCCTGTCATAATTTTGACACTGTCTTTGACTTTGGTGGTAGTTTGAGTTAGTAATATGGACTTCTCTACAAAATCAATAGTATCTGACTTATACTATTCTTCTATGCCGGTAGTAAACTATAACTTAAAAAGGCTTACATGGTACATATTTTTTAAGGAAGGCCATTATGGAATTATGGGCCGGGTTCATCAACTCAAATACAAAAATTTAGAATGTTCTGCCAGAAATCTAAAACTTTTATTAGTGAAACAAAAGTTAGACAATGCATCAGCTGTGCAGCTTTGTTCTCTTCGACGATGTCCAAAGTCGACATTCCCAATCTCCGTAGCCGTGTCAATACAATTCTTTTAGCCGCTTACAGAAGATTACATCCCATTGTGTTCACTAGGCGGACCCCTTGCAGTGGGTGTGTACGTAGGGTTGGAATCTACAGCGAGCAGTTTTTTTTAACTAACTGCCCTTTGTCATTTCAATGGATTTCTGGAATGGCAACATTTAAATTTAATCATACCTAACGTACTTTAATTTCTGGTTTGGCCCACCTGCACCTGCTACATGCTGGGACGTTGATTCTCTGCCAAAATGTACATGGTCCCTCTCGTTTCTGTAGTAACGCGTCCTGGTCGTTTCATATCTTGATTGGCTATTGGCGGGGTGAGGTTGCTTCTGCTAATAACCAGGCCACGTACGCCATGTTGACCACCTTATTATCCATGTCGACTTCTCCTCTATACAACGTATAGCTGAGTGATCAAATCAATGTAGTATCAGGAATCCATTTTCTGAACTCTGAATTAAGTTCTAGAAATGAGGGAGGAATACATGCATAGATATTTTACTGATGAATGAGCTTGTGCTTTAATTGACGCCAAGCATTTGACGCGCCCAAGCTCAATAATGCACCAGACTCTGGCCGGGTGGTGGTGCGAATTGAAGGCATGCATGGCACGGCTGACTCACAAAGCTCGACATGACAACATATGCTTGGGCGTTGGGAAATGCGAGTGTCCAATCGTGTCGTGTGTGAAGCCATTTCGTAAGGACCCTACTGGCGGGGGGCTGTGCTCCTAGTCCTTGGTGCCGCACACGAATCCTCCAGGGTCGAGGCCAAGGTACATCTCCACTTTAACTCTACTTCTCCTGTGTCTCTGTGTGCATTTGCCAGTTCAGTTGGATGCTCTGCTTCACTCCACTCAAAGCTTGAAGACGTGCGGTCTCCATGCATGCCAAGGTTTGGAGTTGTGGCTTCCTCCTCGTTTCTGCTCTGCTTTTCCCCTAGAAATGACATTCACCTTCGCCTTGCGGCAGCCATCTTCTGCGACTGGGACTGGTGCTTGATCTGTGGTGACGCCAACGCCTCATCCTCCTCGTCGTCGACGCCTCATCTTCGTCATCAACCTTGGTCCAGACTCCAAAAGGTGAGTCCATGGTCGCTTTCATGGAGCGGAGCATGTGATTTCTCTACCCTTCTGCCCTTTTCTTTTGTTTTTGCTATATATCCTACCTTGTCGTCTCCTCCCTTACCAAAAATAACAAGGTCAACATGATCTTGAGCATGACTAAGCGCTACTTTGTGTTTAGCTCTAGTTACAGAGGAGCATTCTGTTGGTGTGCTCAGTTCACATATCAAATACCACAAGATATGTTGTATTTGTGCTTCGTGTTGTTTGGGCTGCCAAGGTGGATCATTCTACTCCTCAGATAGATTCCGTGGGGCGAAACTCAAGTAGATATATACTTTAGCTGCAATGGCACTGGCCCCGGTTTGGCATAATTAACATTGGAAATGGATAATTGCTGTACATACTGCAAGACTTAACTTTGTTTCCTACTGAACTGAACAGGCTGCCTGCATGTATGTTCAATTAACAATGACTTCTTGTTTTCAGCAGGCTGCTCCGATGGCTCGGAAAGAACCTGATCTCCGGTGGAACGAAGTAGGGTCTATCAACTGCTATGCCCTGTTCATGGCCTACCTGTTGATGGCTATTAGGGGGCTGGGCTACCTTGTCATTACCTGGTCCACCGAGAGGTGATTTTTAGGACCATGGTTCACCCGAACCTATGGTCCACGCCATAGGATGTCCACCCCCACGTGTGGATCTGTGTCCTGTTTTGAATTCAAAATTCCGTGTAAAGCTCTAACTCGCCAAAGCCCATGGTTAACCCTGGTGCTAATAAGGAGCCCCTAGGCCTACGTGGGAAGTAGTTTTTTTCATGGGCTGGCACGTGTCTCTAGGAGCATAATTTGTACATATAAAAAAAGAATAATTCACTGTGACTATTTAAAAATACCAGGCCAAAAGAACCTTCTCAAACTCGTTTCGTAGACTGTAAAACTTCTGTACAATTATACAACATATTTATTGATGTTTATGAGAATATGTACTGATGTCAGGTCAGCAAACAATGATTTTCTAACATTTTTGTTTTGTTTTGTTTTGGACGCATGACCAGTAGGACATCAAACTATATAGGAAAATGGCAAAAAAAGAAGAGAAAAAGGTTAAACGTGACATATCATGTAGCACAATATTTAAGAGATAGGAGTTGTAGATATACTAGCGACTACAAACAATTATTCAAAGCTTGTGACAAGCAGATTTCTTCTAAAAATATCCAGATCAAATTGAGATGCCCCTTCCCGTAAAATATAAAATAGAAAATGAGATGCCCTTGTTATGAATCACTTGTGCGCGATTCCTTGAGCCTACTCAATGCATGTCTTGGGGAGAGAGCTGATGCACAAAACGACGCAATAAACAATAATGAATAGTGTTTGTATACATGCAACAATACTTTTTTAGTAGCTATGATGTGAGCATAAAGTAGGCTTATTTTAGCATTGTAGGGCTTCTAACCTTCACTAAACTATTGGCGCCATGCATATCTGTTTGCCATCTCGCGTAAACTGTTCCCGCCATGCACATATCTCAAAAAGTGGTGTCCAAAGATCAATGGCGTGGAGCGTACGTTCGGGTGAACCATGGTCCCATACAACATTCTTGCTGGTCCACCGTCGTTCTCCTAGGCGGCTTCGTCTCCGATCTGGGGAAGAAGGACTTTTGGTCCCTCACCATCATCACCCTCGTCCTAACGCCTTGGTGATTCTCCTCAACTTGCTCCAATCTGTACAAGACATAATGAAAGTAGAGATAGACATGTGAATGGAAATATACTCCCAAAACTGTTAAACCTATAATGATCTCCATAATAGTTATCTTTAATTAGTTTGGTCAGGAAATGCACAACAGAGTTTAATTAATTACATTTAGAAACATTTGCTTTCTAGGTATATAACCACCCAAGTTTTCTTGCTCGGTCATGGAATTACAATAGTTACTTTGAAGAGGCATATATGGTATTTCCTGATTTAGATGAAAACAACTTTTCATTTATAATATTGAAGAAGCATAGATGGTATTTTGCAAAAAAATAAACAAGTATTTATGTATGTCGCAATTATATATACACGAGAATTACATCTATGGATAAAAAATTGCAGGAACATTTGGGTGCACATCTATGTGTATCCGCCTGTGATCTATTGTCAGAGATAGGATATGGTACATTGACAAAGCTGGCGTACATGCAAAATTAGCTAAGCGATAAGGAAATATTTTTAAAGGTGCGCATACATGCAAAAGAAAACTCGGATACACGTCTATGTGTGCCAAACTCTGATTATCAGGGATAGGGACTGGGCAGGGAGGATGTGGAAAAAAAGGGATAGGGACAGGTTAGGGAGGATGTGGAAGTTGGCAAACACACAAAACTAGCTAGGCAAGAAGGAAATATTTTTAAAGGCATGGAAATACGTGATGGGTTGAATATTTTGGAACCTAAACACCTTGAGGGGATTGTGTTGAATTTGATTATATCCTGAAAAGTAACTATAGTGCCCTCCCTTGATGATTTTTAAGGTGCGCAAATAAGGAAACATTTTTAAGGTGCGCAAATACATTATGGGTAGAATATTTTCTAATGTAAATACCTTGAGGGGTTCAATTCTATTATACTTTAAAAGTTATGAGAACATAGGAACTGAAAAGAAGAAGAAGCAAGAATTGCAAATCGATCTATCACTATATAAAATTGAACTCCTAAATGCCTTGTCGATGAAAAATACCATGGTTTGGTCATTTGATTACATAAGTTCATGGTGCCATAAAATGAGCTTTAATTAAAAGGTTTTTTATCCCATTAATCATCGGAAGTATGTTTATTTTCTAGCACTGTTCTGTTTTCCTATCTATTATTTTAAAATATGCTTATGTGTGTATTTCAACATATTGTGTTGAGCTCGGAAAATGAAGAAAATTAACTAACAATAGGTTTTTGAAAAATTCAAGGTTTATAGGAAGCCAAAATAATACTTAATCCCATGCATGGAATATTCTATATTTAATCATATTATTTTGTTGGGCAATGTACACCATTCATGTCACAGTATATCATGTACAGAGCTCTCTAACTATGACTTACTAGTCATCAACCCGTTCATCCGCACGGGCTAGAAATTTGACTTTTCGAATATATAGTAATAACTTTTTATAACATTAATGTGTAATTTATCAGAAAATTATATGTACAAATGGAGAACACCAAAAAAAAATACTTTCTAAACATTTTATATACATAACTTGACTGACTTCTTTAGCTTCCTTCATCTGATGACATCCTTCATCTTCTTATGGAATATTATGTGTGCATGCCTGATACATATGCATCTGAATCAATGTACTAACAATAGCCGTACACAATCATGGCGTGTTAATTGACTTATCCTTAAGCACCAAGATTTAGGGAGAACATGGTCACATTGGTCCTTATCGGAAATTTAGCCAAAGAATAATAATGATGGAGCCACGCAATATTAGCAATAATTTGTCGTGCATGTTGTAAATTATATAGGAAACAACCTAAAGCGTATAGACACATAGTCAGGGTGAAGATAACTTTTCAGGCATCTCACCAAATAAATGATAAACACAAGCTCAAGAATTAGAAAATATGCATGTACAACACGGGCACAAACTATACACTTAGCAAGCCCATCTTGGTAACATGACTACAAATTTTAATAGCATACCTTGCAAATACTTTTGTTAAAATAATCATAAGTTTTGTAGAAGTACATCTTTATGCTTCCGTAGTTTTGTGGGATTGTGACAACCTAGATTATGTAAATCAGAATTTGCATGTACACCATAGAAAGAAACTTCATTGGGAAATGCCCTGGTTAAAGCTCATTACAAATATCATGGTGCCAAACCCTTCTTTTTGTTGTGCCTCAATAGTTTTACCATCTCCCAATTGTCAAACGAGAATCGATTATTATAACTATTCAGAAAGAAGTTTCAGCGACATACAAAGCAGATAACCAACTTAATTATATATTACTTCCTCCGATCCATATTAACAAAGTTGTACTAAAGCAGCGATAATTAATATGGATCTGAGGGAATAGCATGTAACCAATAACACTACATGGAAGTATTTTCCAATTGCCTTTTGTAATTATAAAGAAATAACTTGCTTAAATTTCCTCACGCGCTTAAATGAGTAGTAGACTTGTAATTGTTGATATCTTCACAAACTAACATGTGTTAATTAAAAATACACAGTGACAGGTACCAAATTAATCAAAAAAAAGGTACCATATTAATCAAAGCTTTGACATTATACATACCTCTTTTTCAGGGGACATTATACATACTTGAATCCAAACTTCTTTAGGAAATCAAGGAGGAAATTGACCAATTAATCTTCATGGCCACATTAGCCTGCTCTTATATATGGAAAGAAATTGTGGTTAATCAGAAAGCAAGAGACATAAATATACGTGAACCACAACTTGTTTACGAAGAATTAAGTATTTTTCTTCAAACAGGTAAAAATCTGCAAGATTTAAGCCACAAAAGAATCATAGCTGAAGTAGCTAGTTCGGGCCCTTACATAGATTCAAGCAAATCGAACTACTCTTGAACTGAATATATCTCATTAGAAGAGTAGTAAATGAAGACTACATGAGAGTTAAAAATAGAGTATGAGAGCAAAAAATGTGGTTCTCTTGCCATGCATAATCACAGTTGACATTCAATGATCCATGTTATTGTTATTTTCTCCTCCCTTCAGTACGTTAAACTGGTGAAAAGGAAAAGTAAGCTAAATATTTCTATGCATTGAGCGCATATAATAGCCAAGATGCTGGAACAATAGCAAAATGGGCGGACCAATCTAGTAGCAAAATCACATCATGCAGTAAATAAAAATGTATGCACCAGCCGGACTTTACAGGATCAATTAATAAGTTAGTTAATAAAGCACATAAGTATGAAAAAATCTTTATGTTATTAGTTATAAGAAAATAGCAGAAATAAGCGAAAGCCATAAGATGTTTCTTATCAAGTCATCAGTTGGCAAAATCAAGCTGTGGTGCCAATGTTTCTTTAACAACATTACTGATACTATGCCCAAAGAATTGTAAGCCTGTAATGTGTTTTATTTTTCCAAACGGCATTGCATATAATTCTGGTTATTTCACCTGCACATGCTGCTACTGTCATATCCGGGCATCACAGGGGATGCTCAGTCTCCTCAACACTTGACCCTGATATAAGAGTACATATCGATGCAGACCTCTCTGGACCTTGAATATATGGGATGTGGCTGCAGTCTGGGTCTCTGGGAGCTTCATAGACCAACAACGAAATCACGGAAAGCTTGTTCATGGGTGTTCACGTCCTTCAAATGTCTCAAATTTAATTCCATAAATATGTAACAATAACTACATAGAGTAGTGTAGGATTACTAATTAACTTCGATTACGTTGTCCTCTAATTATAACCAATTGCTTGTAATGGTAGCGAGATTTCAAAAAAGAAATCCAATTCCTTTGTCATCTAAGAATGACTAACTACATAGACTTAGTCGGATTGGTGGAGAGCTAAGAGATTGAATAAGTTTTGGCAGCCTTCGTCAATTAAGTGAAGAACCCGATTTTTTTCTGCTATTCTGAGGTTAAAAACTGCACTTGTACCAAGGGTGCCTAGGGGTTTCTTACCTTTATTATTTATACCACTATGCCTTGTCTGAATCAACTGTAACTGTATAAGCATATATATAAGGACAGGAGTTGAGCCGACTGTGCAGTAGTAAACTCACCCTTACTGAAAGTGCATTCCGCTTGCCACCACACAAAAATTAGATTCCACCTCACCTTGCTGAGATTTATGAATACCTATTCTCGCCCCATCCTCTGAATATCCCTTTCAGACAGCCATGCCCAGTACATGTCATGACTGCATGGAAATCGTTCACCTTCTGGACTCCACAAATGCTACATGTAGGAAGAATGCCGGGGATCCTCCTGCTCTGTTTTTGTTCCACAACCAGAGAATTTGTCGCTAGTTCCTAGTGAACAAACACACTTTTAGCTGGGTTTGTGCTTGATCCAAGGAGAGCTTCTTCATGGATTACTAAGTAAATTTTAATTCCATTCTAGTTCTAATTAATGGCGTATTGTAGCAGCCA
>NC_041392.1:722459569-722496540 GCF_002162155.2 Triticum dicoccoides
ATCAGAAGACCTCTTCCTGCCTCGCTAAATTTGCCTTGATCTCTCGCTTGTTAGGCTCCGGACAATCCTTCGCAAAGTGACCATCTCGTTGCAGTTATAACACTTGACCTCAGACATATCCAAATTCCTTGGCTTTCGCTCTTTAGATCGGTCTTGCTTACCACGACCTTGTGGCTTGCCTTTTCCTTTGCCTTTTCCGATTTGTCCGCCATGCTTCGCGTTGCTTGAGCCTTCGCCAACGTTGCGCCTTCCTTTGCTACTTGGGGACTCCCAGTTTGCGCGCGAGTACATGAGTTGGTCACCACCTCCTCCTTTGCCTTTCCGACAACCACGAGCATTCTCTTCCCATGTCTGCAAGCGTCCGATCGCCTCCGTTATGGTTATGTCATCGATGTCGTAAAGCTGCTCGAGCGTGCCGATGATGTACTTGAATTGATCAGTCACCAAACTGAAAACTTCTCCACAATATCGGCCTTCTCGAGCTTTGCACCAAGCAAAGGGATCTCTCCCTTCAAAGTATTCAGACGCATGACATAGTCGTTTATCGATTCAGTTTCCTTCATCTGTAACTTGTGAAATTGGCACTTCAGCACTTCTGCCCGAGCCTTCGTGACGTGATCCTCTCTAATCCTCATCTCTTTGAGTGCGTTCCACGCCTCTCTTGCTGTCTCGAACTCCGCCAATGTCATCAGCACGGAATCCGGCACAGACTGGGCTATGGCAGCCATGGCACCTTAGTCACACTCCTCATCATCGTCGTCGTCCGTGATGGCCTCCTACACTCGTAGGGTTCGGAGAATAATCTTCATCTTCACCGCCCACACGCCGTAGTTGGCGTCGATTAGTATCAGGTACTGGATGGGGATGTGGCGATGCGCGAGTACGTCGGCGCCGCCCTTTCCGCCACCACTGGTTACTGACTTGCCGCCCTTCTTCACCTTGTCGCCGTTCTTGCTCGTCTTGGAACCGCCGTTGCCGGACTTGACCGACTCCTTATCACTGTCCACAATCGTAGATCGTCAAGGCTCTAGATATCAATTGTTGGCTTTTGAACTTGCTAGATCAAATCACCCAGAAATACGTATGTGCAAGCTAGCTAAACAAGCAGTCAAACAATCAACTTGATTGATAAACAGTAGACTAGCATGCACGTAACATACGTACGTGAACCTGGGTTTTCACTAGCGCTGGGATCAGATCGATTGATCTCTCGATGAACTTCGGCGCGGTCGGCGAAACACTTTCGTACAAAACAAACTGGACAGAGGAAAAAAATCTTTTGGTGATAGCTACGGGGGCTTGTCGCTCCCGGGCTTTTCTTTTCTCTTATTTTCTTGCTATGTTACAAGGTCTGGGGCACACGCGTATATATATGCTGAACATAGCCTACTAGATAACCTATTCGGTGTAGTACTGCTAATCCTACTCGGTTTGCAATACTAACCAAACTAGGACACACATGCACGTACCGTGCAATCTTAGATCATGCTTAATTCTAACATTCACCCCCTTAAGCACGACATTCTCATTACGACCTGGATCCCAAACACGATTGTTCGTAGGCTTTACCCTTGGCAACCCCTTCATCATTCCTCGTAGCATTTGAGAGACTAACTTTGCTACCGTCGTCTCTTCCGTAGCTTGACGCCAACTCTCCTTCTTCGTCGCATATTCAACCTTCACCTGTTCATTGGTGTTTGGTAGACTGTCCTTTGGGTCATTGAGGGGACATCTTTTTAAGCCCGAACGAGATCAAACTTTGGTCTAAATTTGCGTTCCAAACTTTTGGCTCTTGCTGCAGCCCGTAAAGTGCCTTCTTGAGCTTGTACACTTTCCCTTCTTCTTTCTTCTCGTAGCCGAGGGGTTGTTCCACGTACACTTCTTTTGTGAGGTAACCGATGAGCAAAGTGGATTTAACATCCATATGATGAACCTTCCAATCCTCTCGTGCTGCCAAAGCTAGGAGCACTCTCACCGTCTCGATTCGAGCAACCGGTGCAAACATCTCCAAATAGTCAACTCCTTGACGTTGTACGCAGCCCTTTGCAATGAGTCTTGCCTTGTACTTCACAATGGCACCCTTCATGTCCTTCTTTAACTTGTAAACCCACTTCAAACCTATGGCCTTTTGGTTCGAAGGACGGGTTACCAATGTCCATGTGTCATTGCTCTCGATCGCCTTCATCTCCTCATCCATGGCGTGCGTCCAACTTGAACTTTTGCTCGCCTCTACGAAGTTCGCTGGCTTCTCAACTCCGAGCAAACATAGTCCGGAGTACTCAAGCGTAACTGGCTTTGCGTACCTGTAGACTTTTTTGAGGGTCTTGTAGCGATGAGGCCCGGAAGAATCCGTCGTGGCTTGCGAAGGGGGCGACACAAATTTTGTCGGTGTCAATGCACTTGAGGAAGACCGTTGAGTCTTGGGCGTGGTAGATGCCGGATCGTTGGCATCCTCATCGTCGGCGTAGTCGTCGTGACCGTGACCATCATCTTGATTGTCATCGTCACTATGCACCTCGTTGTTGAGATCTCCACTCTTGTCGTGCGCGTCGTTGTAGCTATCACCAAAAGATTTTTCCTCTGTCCAATTTGTTTCGTACGCAAGTGTTTCGCCGACCACGCCAAAGTTCATTGAGAGATCAATCGATCCGATCCTAGTGCTAGTGAAAGCCCAGGTTCACGTACGTATGTTACGTGCATGCTAGTCTACCGTTCATCAATCAAGCTGATTGTTTGACTGCTTTTCTAGCTAGCTTGCACATACGTATTCATTGGTGATTTGATCTAGCAAGTTCAAAAGCTAACAATTGGTATCAAAGCCTTGACAATCTACGATCTATGATGATCACTACAAGAAAATCTACATGCAGAGACGTCAAATTCCATGGCTAGAGACGTGTTATTTCATCTCTAGGCAACTGTAGAGTCGATTTGGTAAAGTGTCTTTGGAGCGTCTTCCCACGAACCGTCTCAAAACCGGTAGACACGCTTGCTCACCGTGTGTACATGACATGGGACGTTTTATTGAGACATTCAAAGTCGTCTCTATACATGTCGAGATGTTATGTTAGACACGCTTAAAGCATGTCTCGATGGGAGTAGAGGTTTCATCATGGACCCGACGCCTATACACGCTATGTGGAGACGTTATATTCGTTTCTAAATATACATAATTTTTTTTGTAGCTATGAATTATTTTACATTAAATAATATTTGGTTTATTTTGACTTTGTATTTCATCATTTCCAATTCGATTACTTTATGATGACACATATGCATGTGCGGTCTGATCAAATGTCATTATATGAAGACCTCAGTTCACATCACCAATTCCATTCACACAATAAGCATCCTCACTAGCAAATCCAGTGGACTAATTAGTAGGAACAATTACATGTATTAAAAGTGTGCAGAGTTCACAACTGAATCAAATCAGACATTCATATGAAAGATACAAATAAATAAGAAAATATCCTACAAACTAGAACCAAGTTTTCCTATGAAGCTAAAATCTATACATAATTCATTATATTTGTTCATTTAAAAATTAATCCATCTGCAGCTGCTCCTGGATCCTGCAATGCAGTCCTCTAAAGCCTTAGCTTTCCTAAAAAGAAAGGAAACAAAGAAAAGTTTACATGAGCATAAGCTTTTGGACTAGTGCACAATGAAATGTTCTTTGATGAATTGTAAGAGATGTACCATACCAGTGTTATCTGGTTGTCTTGGAGTAGGAATGTTTTTGTGGTGTTGTTGGAGCGATTGGCTCGGGTATTTTTGACCTAAAAATTTACAAAGATTCTTCATAAATTATATACCTTAATGGACATTGGAGCATACCGATGCTTGTATGGAAGTGGACTTACATGTGATCGAGGCCAAGCAATAACATAATCAATAGCATCCCTTACCGTCTGGATTGGATTCTTTTCATACAATCTAATAAGTCTCTCATCGTCAAGATTTGAAATGTTGTGATGAACAGAAACACCAACATATTGCTCTCCAAGCATGCTTCCTCAAACCACATATGTGATATGTTTATTCACTAAAGTTCTTTTGGCCACGACTTCACTTGTGTTTGTTGAGTTCTTCAAAAACAATTACTTCAATCTTTTCCCTGTTATTTCAAGAAAAGTCGCACATATTTCAATAAGAATACGCCTGAATGGACACACTAATCAGGGAATATAATTGGCAGGTTTTTATCATGTATAATAAATGCACTAAATCATCAACCTTATTATGTACATATTGATTCTATTTGGTTCCTAGTTGTACCATATACACTTCTAAACTGAACTCTTTTCTATGTCAGCTCTAGGATTTTACATAGTGCTCATTAGTGATATTATTACCATGAAAAAGAGGCGGACACATCTTATCATGTACTACAAATTTCCATGATTATCCCATTTTGTTGCATTAGGGTTACTTGCTACCGCTGCTGCTACTAGTTCATGAGTACCATTTATTCTTTTGTGAAACTAGTATTAACAGTTCTTTGAAAATAAATAGTATTAGCACATGTATTACCAAAATCTTGGAAATAATTATTTCCATCATGATATCAAGTTGCTTGTAAAAAAACAGCAACAGGCAAGATACCCTACTTGTACAAAATAGGACACTATGTTTCTTCTGATCTGTGGTTTGAATATACCTGGCTTGTGAACTGCTCGTCTTGGTATGGTTGATTCTGCACTTTGATTAGCCCTATCAAACTTTTCAATGTGTGCCTCTACAGTTGAGGTTCCTTTCAGTTGTAAGTAAACTTGTACAAAATAAAGGCATTGTTTAATGACGAAGCAGAAATTTCTGCACACGCAGACATTGTTTGATACCTTAGCAACGATGTGTTCATGTCGTAAAGATGATCTGGTGTAACCCTCTTTGGTTCTCACACAATTGCTAGGATGCAATTCCTGCAACTTATGATGGACAATTTTATTAAGTATGAGAAAAAACTAGGGCTAACTTACTAGTGAAGAAACTATTGCATCACCTGCATAACATTCTGTGGAGCATCCACATTGTTAGGTGCTTCTACATGTGGTAGGTCACTGCCAACAACTCTTCTGATGAACCTGAAACAAGAACATGATAATAATATATTAATACCCACACTTTTATCTTTGGAGAAAGAGATGTTGATATACCAACTTCATCACTTCCCACAGCTACAATTTTATTTCTCCATTTCTGTCCAGAGAATTTTTGCTTCATGAACAAATGCATCGTACTCAGCTCATTTGTAGTCTTCTACATTATACTTGATATTATATCTTGGCCAAACAATGTTAAAATCATAAATTAATTGATAAGATAATGAAGGGAAAGTGTGTATATAAGCATATGTCAAGGTCATGCATTGCACTGCATTATCTATATAAACAACTAAACCATGTGAGATCGAATAGGAAAATAACTGTAAGTGGTAGAAAATTGCATACATACAGCTTGAGTCATGTTCTTACTAGCATGCAAGGAATGTAGAGCAGCCACATAGAATGTCTCCATTTCTCCAACATTAGCTATACTATGCTATAAAAAACAAAAGAAATTTGACCTTTTGTTTTCTTAGCTAATAGTACTGACAATCAGGGATTGTCGTCTCTTTGTAGGTTCAAGCCAAATGGCTTGTTCCACAACAAATTCAGTTTCCTTAGTGACCAGTTAAGGGTCTTTGGCTATTATAAATACCCATCAGTTTTTCAGTGTATGATCTAGGTGTTTGAAAACACAATTATACAGAGAAGCGTATAGATATGGTAAAAGGATAAGGTGTGTACAATAAAGGAATTTCAAGATTATTACAAATTTACAGTATATATCAGGGTTACGGGTACTGAGGTTGCATGACTGAATTTGTTGTATAATGAAACAACTGGTTCGCCAGAGTGGTCGACATGTCTGTTGGGAAACGTAGTAATTTCAAAAAAAATCCTACGCACACGCAAGATCATGGTGATGCATAGCAACGAGAGGGGAGAGTGTTGTCTACGTACCCTCGTAGACCGAAAGTGGAAGCGTTAGCACAACGCGGTTGATGTAGTCGTACGTCTTCATGATCCGACCGATCCAAGTACCGAACGCACGACACCTCCGAGTTCAGCACACGCTCAGCTCGATGACGTCCCGCGAACTCCAATCCAGTAGAGCTTCACGGGAGAGTTCCGTCATCACGACGGCGTGGTGACGATGATGATGTTCTACCGTCGCAGGGCTTCGCCTAAGCACCGCTACGATATGATCGAGGTGGATTATGGTGGAAGGGGGGCACCGCACACGGCTAAGAGATCCAAGGGATCAATTGTTGTGTCTGTGGGTTGCCCCCTGCCCCCGTATATAAAGGAGTGGAGGAGGGGGAGGGCCGACTCTCTCTATGGCGCGCCCTAGGGGAGTCCTACTCCCACCGGGAGTAGGATTCCCCCTTTCCTAGTAGAACTAGGAGCCCTTCCAAGTAGTAGGAGTAGGAGGGAAGGAAAGGGAAGGGAAAAGGAGAAGGAAGGAAGGGGGCGCCCCCTCCCTAGTCCAATTCGGACCAGCCCATGGGGAGGGGTGCGGCCACCCTTTGAGGCCTTCCTCTCCTTTCCCGTATGGCCCATTAAGGCCCAATATGAATTCCCGTAACTCCCCGGTACTCCCGAAAATACCCGAATCACTCGGAACCTTTCCGATGTCCGAATATAGTCGTCCAATATATCGATCTTTACGTCTCGACCATTTCGAGACTCCTCGTCATGTCCCCGATCTCATCCGGGACTCCGAACTCCTTCGGTACATCAAAACACATAAACTCATACTATAACCGTCATCGAACTTTAAGCGTGCAGACCCTACGGGTTCGAGAACTATGTAGACATGACCGAGACACATCTCCGGTCAATAACCAATAGCGGAACCTGGATGCTCATATTGGCTCCTACATATTCTATGAAGATCTTTATCGGTCAAACCGCATAACAACATACGTTGTTCCCTTTGTCATCGGTATGTTACTTGCCCGAGATTCGATCGTCGGTATCTCAATACCTAGTTCAATCTCGTTACCGGCAAGTCTCTTTACTCGTTCCGTAACACATCATCCCGCAGCTAACTCATTAGTTGCAATGCTTGCAAGGCTTATAGCGATGTGCATTACCGAGTGGGCCCAGAGATACCTCTCCGACAATCAGTGTCAAATCCTAATCTCGAAATACGCCAACCCAACAAGTACCTTCGGATACACCTGTAGAGCACCTTTATAATCACCCAGTTATGTTGTGACGTTTGGTAGCACACAGAGTGTTCCTCCGGTAAACGGGAGTTGCATAATCTCATAGTCATAGGAACATGTATAAGTCATGAAGAGAGCAATAGCAACAAACTAAACGATCAAGTGCTAAGCTAACGGAATGGGTCAAGTCAATCACATCATTCTTCTAATGATGTGATCCCGTTAATCAAATGACAACTCATGTCTATGGTTAGGAAACATAACCATCTTTGATCAACGAGCTAGTCAAGTAGAGGCATACTAGTGACACTCTATTTGTCTATGTATTCACACATGTATTATGTTTCCGGTTAATACAATTCTAGCATGAATAATAAACATTTATCATGATATAAGGAAATAAATAATAACTTTATTATTGCCTCTAGGGCATATTTCCTTCAGTCTCCCACTTGCACTAGAGTCAATAATCTAGTTGACATCGTCATGTGATTTAATACCAATAGTTCACATCACCATGTGATTAACACCCATAGTTCACATCGACATGTGACCAACACCCAAAGGGTTTATTAGAGTCAATAATCTAGTTCATATTGCTATGTGATTAACACCCAAAGAGTACTAAGGTGTGATCATGTTTTTCTTGTGAGAGAAGTTTAGTCAACGAGTCTGCCACATTCAGATCCGTAAGTATTTTGCAAATTTCTATGTCAACAATGCTCTGCACGGAGCTACTCTAGCTAATTGCTCCCACTTTCAATATGTATCCATATTGAGATTTAGAGTCATTTGGATCAGTGTCAAAATTTGCATCAACGTAACCCTTTACGACAAACCTTTTTTTCACCTCCATAATCGAGAAACATATCCTTATTCCACTAAGGATAATTTTGACCGCTGTCCAGTGATCCACTCCTAGATCACTATTGTACTCCCTTGCCACAAACAGTGTAGGGTATACAATAGATCTGGTACACAGCATGGCATATTTTATAGAACCTATGGCTAAGGCATAGGGAATGACTTTCATTCTCTTTCTATCTTCTGCCGTGGTCGGGCTTTGAGTCTTACTCAGTTTCACACCTTGTAACACAGGCAAGGACTCTTTCTTTGACTGTTCCATTTTGAACTACATCAAAATCTTGTCAAGGTATGTACTCATTGAAAAACTTTATCAAGCGTCTTGATCTATCTCTATAGATCTTGATGCTCAATATGTAAGCAGCTTCACCGAGGTCTTTCTTTGAAAAACTCCTTTCAAACACTCCTTTATGCTTTGTAGAATAATTCTACATTATCTCCGATCAACAATATGTCATTCACATATACTTATCAGAAATGATGTAGTGCTCCCACTCACTTTCTTGTAAATACAGGCTTCACCGCAAGTCTGTATAAAACTATATGCTTTGATCAACTTATCAAAGCGTATATTCCAACTCCGAGATGCTTGCACCAGTTCATAAATGGATCGCTGGATCTTGCATATTTTGTTAGCACCTTTAGGATTGACAAAACCTTCTGGATGCATCATATACAACTCTTCTTTAATAAATCCATTAAGGAATGCAGTTTTGTTTATCCATTTGCCAGATTTCATAAAATGCGGCAATTGCTAACATGGTTCGGACAGACTTAATCATAGATACGAGTGAGAAACTCTCATCGTAGTCAACACCTTAAACTTGTCGAAAACCTTTTGCGACAATTCTAGCTTTGTAGATAGTAACACTACTATCAACGTCCGTCTTCCTCTTGAAGATCCATTTAATCTCAATGGCTCGCCGATCTTTGAGCAAGTCAATCAAAGTCCATACTTTGTTCTTATACATGGATCTCATCTTAGATTTCATGGCCTCAAGCCATTTCGTGGAATCTGGGCTCATCATCGCTTCCTCATAGTTCGTAGGTTTGTCATGGTCAAGTAACATGACCTCCAGAACATGACTACCGTACCACTTTGGTGCGGATCTCACTCTGGTTTACCTATGAGGTTCGGTAGTTACTTGATCTGAAGTTACATGATCATCATCATTGGCTTCCTCACTAATTGGTGGAGTCACAGAAACAGATTTCTGTGATGAACTACTTTCCAATAAGGCAGCAGGCACAGTTACCTCATCAAGTTCTACTTTCCTCCCACTCACTTCTTTTGAGAGAAACTCCTTCTCTAGAAAGGATCCATTCTCAGCAATGAATAACTTGCCTTTGGATCTATGATAGAAGGTGTACCCAACATTTTCTTTTGGGTATCCTATGAAGACACACTTCTCCAATTTGGGTTTGAGCTTATCGGGTTGAAACTTTTCCGCATAAGCATTGCAACCTCAAACTTTAAGAAACGACAACTTTGGTTTCTTGCCAAACCACAGTTCATACGTGTCGCCTCAACGGATTTAGATGGTGCCCTTTTTAGCGTGAATGCAGCTGTCTCTAATGCATAACCCCAAAACTATAGTGATTAATCGGTAAGAAACATCATAGATCACACTATATCCAATAATAGTACGGTTATGACATTTGGACACACCATTATGCTGTGGTGTTCCAGGTGGCATGATTTTGTGAAACTATTCCACATTGTTTTAATTGAAGACCAAACTCGTAACTCAAATATTTGTCTCTGCGATCAGATCGTAGAAACTTTATTTTCTTGTCACGATGATTTTCCACTTCACTCTGAAGTTCTTTGAACTTTTCAAATGTTTCAGACTTATGTTTCATCAAGTAGATATACCCATATCTGCTCAAATCATCTGTGAAGGTCAGAAAATAACGATACCCGCCGTGAGCCTCAACACTCATCGGACTGCATACATCAGTATGTATTATTTCCAATATGTCAGTTGCTTGCTCCATTGTTCCGGAGAACGGAGTCTTAGTCATCTTGCCCATGAGGCATGGTTCGAAAGTATCAAAATGATTCATAATCAAGTGATTCCAAAAGCCCATCAGCATGGAGTTTCTTCATGCGCTTTACACCAATATGACCTAAACGGCAGTGCCTCAAATAAGTTGCACTATCATTATTAACTTTGCATCTTTTGGCTTCAATATTATGAATATGTGTATCACTACGATCGAGATCCAATGAACCATTTTCATTAGGTGTATGACCATAGAAGGTTTTATTCATGTAAACAGAACAACAATTATTCTCTAACTTAAATGAATAACCGTTTTGCAATAAACATGATCAAATCATATTCATGCTCAACGCAAACACCAAATAACATTTATTTAGGTTTAACACTAATCCCGAAAGTATAGGGAGTGTGCGATGATGATCATATCAATCTTGGAACCACTTCCATCACACATCGTCACTTCACCCTTAACTAGTCTCTGTTCATTCTGCAACCCCCGTTTCGAGTTACTACTCTTAGCAACTGAACCAATATCAAATACCGAGGGGTTGCTATAAACACTAGTAAAGTACACATCAATTACATGTATATCAAATATAGCATTGTTCACTTTGCCATCCTTCTTATCCGCTAAATACTTGGGGCAGTTCCGCTTTTAGTGACCAGTCCCTTTGCAGTAGAAGCACTTAGTCTCAGGCTTAGGTCTAGACTTGGGCTTCTTCACTTGAGCAGCAACTTCCTTGCCGTTCTTCTTGAAGTTCCCTTTCTTTCCCTTTGCCTTTTTTTGAAACTAGTGGTCTTGTTAATCATCAACACTTGATGCTCTTTCTTGATTTCTACCTTCATCGATTTCATCATCATGAAAAGCTCGGGAATCGTTTTCGTCATCCCTTGCATACTATAGTTCATCACGAAGTTCTACTAGCTTAGTGATGGTGACTAGAGAATTCTGTCAATCACTATTTTATCTGGAAGATTAACTCCCACTTGATTCAAGTGATTGTAGTAGCCAGACAATCTGAACACATGCTCACCGCGTGAGCTATTCTCCTCCATCTTTTAGCTATAGAACTTGTTGGAGACTTCATATCTCTCAACTCGGGTATTTGCTTGAAATATTAACTTAAACTCCTGGAACATCCATATGATCCATGAAGTTCAAACCGTCTTTGAAGTCCCGTTTCTAAGCTGTTAAGCATGGTGCACTAAACTATCAAGTAGTCATCATATTGAGCTAGCCAAACGTTCATGACGTCTGCATCTGCTCCTGCAATAGGTCTGTCACCTAGCGGTGCATCAAGGACATAATTCTTCTGTGCAGCAATGAGGATAAACCTCAGATCACTGATCCAATCTGCATCATTGCTACTAACATATTTCAACTTAGTTTTCTCTAGGAACATATCAAAAATAAAACAGGGGAGCTAAACGCGAGCTATTGATCTACAACATAGATATGCTAATACTACCAGGACTAAGTTCATGATAAATTTAATTACTTAAGAACTCCCACTTAGATAGACATCCCTCTAATCCTCTAAGTGATCATGTGATCCAAATCAACTAAACCATAAACGATCATCACGTGAAATGGAGTAGCTTTCAATGGTGAACATCACTTATGTTGATCATATCTACTATATGATTCACGCTCGACCTTTCGGTCTCAGTGTTTCGAGGCCATATCTGCATACGCTAGGCTCGTCAAGTTTAACCTGGGTATTCTGCGTGTGCAAAACTGGCTTGCACCCATTGTAGATGGACGTAGAGCTTATCACACCCGATCATCAGGTGGTGTTTGGGCACGACGAAATTTGTCAATGGTGCATACTCAGGGAGAACACTTTTATCTTGAAATTTAGTGAGAGATCATCTTATAATGCGACCGTCAATCAAAGCAAGATAAGATGCATAAAAGATAAACATCACATGCAATCAAAATATGTGACATGATATGGCCATCATCATCTTGTGCCTTTGATATCTGAGGGAGTCCTGGATTAGGGGGTGTTCGGATAGCCGAACTATACCTTCAGCCGGACTCCTGGACTATGAAGATACAAGATTGAAGACTCTGTACCGTGTCCGGAAGGGACTTTCCTTGGCGTGGAAGGCAAGCTTGGCGATACGGATGTTCAGATCTCCTACCATTGAAACCGACTCTATGTAACCCTAACCCTCTCCGGTGTCTATATAAACCGGGGAGTTTTAGTCCGTAGGACAACATACACATCAACAATCATACCATAGGCTAGCTTCTAGGGTTTAGCCTCTCTGATCTCGTGGTAGATCTACTCTTGTACTACCCATATCATCAATATTAATCAAGCAGGACGTAGAGTTTTACCTCCATCGAGAGGGCCCGAACCTGGGTAAAACTTCGTGTCCCTTGCCTCCTGCTACCATCCGGCCTAGACGCACAGTTCGGGACCCCCTACCCGAGATCCGCCGGTGACACCGACATTGGTGCTTTCATTGAGAGTTCCTCTGTGCCGTCGCCGTCAGGCCCGATGGCTCCTACGATCATCAATGGTGATGCAGTCCAGGGTGAGACCTTCCTCCCTGGACAGATCTTCGTCTTTGGCAGCTTCGCACTGCGGGCCAATTCACTTGGCCATCTAGAGCAGATCGAAAGCTACGCCCCTGGTCATCAAGTCAGATTCGGAAATTTAAACTACACGGCTGACATCCGCGGGGACTTGATCTTCGGCGGATTCGAACCACCGCCAAGCACGCCGCACTGTCACGACGAGCATGATCTAGCTCTGCCGCCGAACAGTGCCTTGGAGGCCGCACCCGCATCGGCTCCGACCCTTAGTTCGGAGCCAACCGCGCCGATCGAGGATGGGCGGTTGGACGCCACCTCGGGGGCTGTGATCCCAACGGCGGTTGAGCCGAACACCAGCACCCTACTCTATGAGACTCGTGACTCCACAGAGCCGGATCCTTCTCCGGACTCCGAACCCTCCGCGCCCCTGCTGATCGAATCCCATTGGGCGCCGATCATGGAGTTCACGGCCACAGACGTCTTTCAGCACTCGCCTTTCGGCGATATCCTGAAGTCACTGAAGTCTATCTCTTTATCAGGAGAGCCCTGACCGGATTACGGTCAGCAAGGTTGGGGTACGGACGATGAAGAAATTCAAAACCCACCCACCACCCACTTTGTAGCCACTGTCGACGACTTAACCGACATGCTCGATTTTGACTCCGAAGACATCGACGGTATGGACGCCGATGAAGGAGATGATGAAGAACCAGCACCTACTAGGCCCTAGAAAGCCACCTCGTCATATGACATATACATGGTGGACACCCCAAAAGAGTGAGAGGGCGATGGAACAGCGGAGGATGACCCCTGCAAGAAACAGCCCAAGCACCGGCGTCAGCGGCGCCGCTCAAAATCCCGCCAACACAAAAATGGTGATTCTAGCACGGGAGATAATAATACTCCGGAGAGTGCCGAAGAAAACCCCCTCCAGCAAGGTTTAGCACAGGAGGATGGAGAAACCATCCCTCATGAGAGAGCGGCAGACAGAGAGGTTGAGGACGATAATTATATGCCTCCCTCCGAAGACGAGGCAAGCCTCGACGACGACGAATTCGTCATGCCAGAGGATCCCATTGAGCAAAAGCGTTTCCAACACAGGCTTATGGCCACGGCAAGAAACCTCAAGAAAAAACAGCACAGCTCCGAGCTGATCAAGATTTGCTGGTTGACAGATGGACCGAAGTCCTTGCGGCCGAAGAGCATAAACTCGAACGCCCCTCCAAGAGTTACCCAAAGCGCAGGTTTCTACCCCAATTAGAGGAGGAAGCACTTGATGCGGCCGAACAGCCACCTCGTGGCCGCGACAGAGAGGCCTCCCGGCCCTCCACTCAAGCCGCACCCCGTACCAAGGCACGGGAATATGCGCCGGACTTACGAGACATGTTGGAGGACAAGGCAAGGCAAACACGATCGATCTACGGATCGCGTGGGCACCCCACGGCTCGAGACGGTAACCGTCACGCCGGCCACAAATTCGGCAGGGCCGAACACAGTAGACAAAACTCATTGGAGCCACGTCATGATATCGCCCAGTACAGAGGCGCCACACACCCACTGTGCTTTACAGATGAAATAATGGATTATCAAATCCCCGAGGGTTTCAAACCTGTAAACATCGAATCATATGATGGCACAACAGACCCTGCGGTATGGATCGAGGATTATCTCCTTCATATCCACATGGCCCGCGGCGATGATTTTCACGCCATCAAATACCTCCTACTCAAGCTTAAAGGACCAGCTCGGCATTGGCTCAACAGCTTGCCAACAGGATCAAACGATTGTTGGGAGGACCTGGAAGCCGCATTCCTCGACAATTTCCAGGGCACTTATGTGCGACCCCCAGATGCCGATGACCTAAGTCACGTAATTCAGCTGCCAGAGGAATCGGCCAGGCAATTCTGGACATGGTTCCTAACAAAGGAAAAATCAAATAGTCGACTTTCCGGACGCTGAGGCCCTAGCAGCCTTCAAGCACAATATCCGTGACGAGTGGCTGGCCCGGCACCTTGGACAGGAAAAGCCGAAATCTATGGTAGCACTCACGACACTCATGACCCGCTTTTGCGCGGGAGAAGACAACTGGCTTGCTCGTAGCAACAATATGACCAAGAACCCTGGTAGTTCGGACACCAGGGACATTAGTGGCAGGTCGCGTCGCAACAAGCAGAAGCGCCGCATTAACGGCGACAATGCTGAGGATACGACAGTTAATGCCGGATTCAGAGGCTCTAAATCCGGTCAGCGGAAAAAGCCATTCAAAAGGAATCCTAGGGGCCCGTCCAGCTTGGACCGAATACTCGATCGCTTGTGCCAAATACATGGCACCCCCGAAAAGCCGGCCAATCACACCAACAGGGACTGTTGGGTGTTCAAGCAGGCAGGCAAGTTAAGCGCCGACAATGAAGACAAGGGGCTGCATAGCGATGACGACGAGGAGCCCCGGCCGCCGAACAACAATGGACAGAAGGGTTTTCCCCCACAAGTGTGGATGGTGAGCATGATATATGCCACCCACATCCCAAAAAGGGAGCAGAAGCGCACGTTAAGGGACGTATACGTGGTAGAGCCAGTCGCCCCAAAGTTCAACCCATGGTCCGCCTGCCCGATCACCTTTGATCGAAGAGACCACCCACTAGCATCCGTCATGGCGGATTTGCCGCGTTGGTTCGACCCAATTATTGACGGATTTCACCTCACTAGAGTCCTCATGGACGGCGGCAGCTGCCTGAACCTACTTTACCAGGATACAGTGCGAAAAATGGGCATCGATCCCTCGAGGATTAAGCCTACCAAAACGACCTTTAAAGGCGTAATACCAGGTGTAGAGGCCAACTGTACAGGCTCAGTCACACTTGAAGTCGTCTTCGGATCCCCGGATAATTTCTGAAGCGAGGAATTGGTCTTCGACATAGTCCCATTCCGCAGTGGCTATCATGCACTGCTCGGACGAACCGCATTCGCCAAATTCAATGCGGTACCACACTATGCATACCTTAAGCTCAAGATGTCAGGCCCTCGTGGAGTAATTACGGTCAATGGAAACACCGAACGCTCCCTCCGAACGGAGGAGCACACGGCGGCCCTTGCAGCGGAAGTACAAAGCAGCCTCTCCAGGCAGTTCTCCAGTCCGGCCATTAAACGTCCGAACACCATCAAGCGTGTCCGGAGTAACCTACAACAAGATCGCCTGGCACGTTCTGACCAGGCGTAGGAATACGGCCCCAACCCCAACCCTAGCAAAAAGGCGACGCCAGTACTTCGCGTACATAATTACGCTCTAGAAATACCATGGGCATAGGGGGAGGGGCACCATCACGGCACGCCCAAAACACGGCTTAAACCGCACCAGGGGCTGCCGATTTTTTACTTTTCTCTTACTTCCAGGACTCTACTCTTTGGAAGGCCTGTTCGGCAGTTCAATTGCCGCACAAACGATGCAAGAACCAGGGAAGCAGACAAGCCATGCCGCATTACAGAAATCCCAGGTGGTCTGTATCACGAGCAGTATACCTGTTTCGCATACTATTCCGCAGCTTGCCCCTGGAGAAGACATGTTAAATAGTCCAACTTTTCGTTTATCGCATTACTTGTATCGTTCTGCTTTGATCGCAGCTATTTTTAATAAACAATGCATAGCTTTTGTCTATTTTTGCACTATCTTTTTATAAATAAATGTTCCTTAACGACATGTTGCACCCGTACAACTTGGTACGGCAAAATATGCCAGGGGCTTTTAGCACCCCTCAATATGGTGTGAAAAGTCCGAACACTTTCACAAGTGCGGCACCCCGAACTTATAGCATTATATGCATCGGCTCCGAATCATGTCTTGGGTCAATAGTTGGGTTTGCCCAGCTCCTATGTTTTGGTGCCTTACGTTCCGCTATATCGGCTAAGGTAGCACTAGGAGAACCACTGCGACTGTGCCCTAGTTGAGCTGGGCCGAGCACCTCAGTGGAGAAAGCTAAAACTGACTGTCATGATGAAGCGAGAGCTGGTCGCTATTCGAGAGGTTTTTTTTGAGTCCCTAAAGACTTATGCCGCTTAGGGTGACGAGTCGGCTCTGTCCGGCCAAGGCGTGGATAGCGCCCCGAACTCGGTCTTCCGAATACTAGGGGCTTCGCGGAAATTTAAAATTATAGAGTTCTATGGCTAAGTGAGAGTGTTCATGCATTATAGTCCGATTGCCTCGTTCGTCGGGCTGAGCGCCTCCCTCGAAGGACCCAAACATGGGAAAAAGAGCGCCCGGATTTATCCCCGAACACCCCAACACTAGTGGCAAGGGGGCAGAAGCCGACGACTCGCCATCTCTCAATATTGATAAACAGCCGCACAGAAGGTAATATTTTAAATTCAAGCAGCAATGCTCAGCGCATATGAACAAGTTTTCAGCGAACAGGACAAAAACGAGCGAGTTTTACTCAAAAATTACATCCCTAGTACATTCATCCGCCAGAAGGCGGGCACCCTTCAGAACATCCTTATAGTAATTTTTGGGCTTGCGATGCTCCTTCCCCGCTGCTGGCCCGTCCTTCACAAGCTTCTCCGCATCCAGCCTGCCCCAGTGCACCTTAGCGCGGGAAAAGGCCCTACGGGCACCTTCAATACAGACGGAGCGCTTGATGACTTCGAGCCTTGGACAGGCCTCCACCAGCCGCTGCACCAGCCCGAAATAACTCCCAGGCAGAGCCTCTCCAGGCCACAGCCAAACTAGGAGGCCCTTCATGGCCTGTTCGCTCGCCTTGTGGAGCTCGACTAGTTGCTTCAGCTGGTCGCTCAGGGGCACGGGGTGTCCGGCCTCAGCATACTGAGACCAGAACACCTTCCCCGTCGACCTGCCCTCCTCGGCTCGATGGAATGCGGCAGCATAGGATACACTCCGGGGAAGATCTGCAAATGCCCCTGGAGAGCTCCGGATTCGGGTAAGTATCAAGTAACTCATGTTTATGTGTTTGCTTTGCATAAAGAATGCCTTACCCGCCACTATTTTCTTCACCTCATCCAACTCCTGGAGGGTTTTCTGGGATTCGGCCTTGGCAGACTTGGCATTTTCAATAGCCGCCACGAGCTCGGATGCTCGCGTCTTCGAGTCAAGCTCCAAACTCTCATGTTTCTTCATGAGAACCTGGAGCTCTTGCCGCACCTTGCCAACCTTGGCCTCATACCTCTCCCGCTCGGTGCGCTCCGCGGCCGCACTCTTCTCGGCCTCGAGCAGCGCTTGCTTAAGTGTCGCCACCTCAGATGTGGCCCCTACAATAGCCATGTTAATCCTGTCATTTCTTGCAATTGCACCTTTCTTATATACATATTCAACCAAGGTATTTCTTACCTTCCTTCTCCTCGAGCTGCTTCTTAGCACGCCCGAGCTCTTGCTCAGACTTCTCGAGGCTCTACTTCAGCGTGTCCACTTACGCAGTGTGTACGGCGGACGCCAGCAGAGAAGCCTGCACACGCATATTGACTCCTTTTGTTAGACTCCTGCGAATTTTTTGATCCTCTATTCGGCTTTTCTTCCCGAACGCCCAACAGAGCATCAGGGGCTACTGTCTATGCGGTAATATTATTTACACATTATTTAATTACCTCAAAGCCTGTCAAAAGGCTAGTACAAGCTTCAGTCAGTCCGCTCTTGGCGGACTGAACCTTCTGGACCACCGCACTCATAATAGCGCGGTGCTCCTCGTCGATGGAGGCGCCTTGGAGCGCCTCCAACATATTGTTCGGCGCCTCCTGGTGGACGGGGGTCGCCGGCACGGTGGACTTGCTCCTCTTGGAAGGAGGTCCCCCACCGGACTCCGGAACCCTTGAAGGTTTCGGAGCGGTGTCCGGCCTAGAGCCGGACTTGGAGCCCTGGGGGGTTTCATCCCCTTTGCTCCTGGAGTCCGGGAGGTCTTCTTGCGGCGCCTCCAGGACCACCTCCTCCCTGCTTGGAACCTGTTGGGACAACACCTCGGTGTCGTCCATAGGGCGGGGGGAGGAAGCCGTCGGAAGCGAGTTCACATCCGACGAGTCCAGTGAGCCGCTCGACGACGCGTCGAGCCGGTCTTTGGGTGGGCTGCATAAGCATGTTCGACATAAGGGAAAGCTGTGCAATAAACAAATACTATGAATTACTCCGGTATCCGGATACTTACGATTTTGCCAGGGGCTTGGCCCTGGGATGCCACTCCTCTTCGCCATTGTTGGCGTCGTTGGAGTAGTCTGGAGGAAGGGTTTTCCCCTTCTTGCACCCTCCGGCCTCCTCAGAGAGGGCGACCTTCCTTTTCTTCTCTCCTCCCGCTGGAGGGGGAGAGGTCTCTTCTTCTTCCTCCTCGTCTTAATGAGAGGAAGGCGCTTCGGGACCGCCGAATGATGAATCCGACACCTCCTGGCGCCGGGCACTCTTTCGAGTCCCCGTGGCCCTTTTCGTGGCCTTCTTCTCCGGCACCACATAGGGCGCCGGAACCAGCAGCTTCACCAAGCGAGCGTCCGCTGGGCCTTCGGGCAAAGGAGCCGGACAGTTGATCTGTCCGGACGTCACCTCCCAATCCTGTCAAAGATAAGGGAGCTTAGATCCCGCATAGAGTCAAACTATGAAAAACTGATACCCTATAAAAGGACAAAAACAGCTTACCGCATGAGCGTGGTGCTGAGTACTGAATCCGCGATCCTCGGTAGCGGATGCGGGAGCCTCAGCACCTTTGAAAAGCATCCTCCAGGCATCTTCGTATGTCGTGTCGAAGAGCCTGTTTAGAGTTCGATGCTGCGCCGGGTCGAACTCCCATAGGTTGAAGGCCCGTCGTTGACACGGGAGGATCAGGCGGATGAGCATAACCTGGACTACATTGACAAGCTTGAGCTTCTTGTCCACCAGGGTTTGGATGCATGTTTGGAGTCCGGTCACCTCTCCTTTTTTACCCCAAGACAGGCCTGTCTCCTTCCAGGAGGTGAGCCGCGTTGGGGGCCGAATCGAAACTCAGGGGGTGCGACCCATTCGGCGTCGCGCGGCTCGGTGACGTAAAACCACCATGGTTGCCACCCTTCCTTTCAGGGTCTCCACAAAGGAGCCCTCGAGCCACAGGACGTTGGCCATCTTGCCAACCATGGCACCGCCGCACTCCGCCTGGCTGCCGCGCACCACCTTTGGCTTGACGTTGAAAGTCTTAAGCCATAGGCCGAAATGGGGGCGGATGCGGAGGAACGCCTTGCACACGATGATAAACGCCGAGATGTTGAGGACGAAGTTCGGGGCCAGATCGTGGAAATCCAGGCTGTAGTAGAACATGAGCCCCTGGACAAATGGATTCAGAAGGTAGCCCAGTCCGTGGAGGAAATGGGGGAGGAACACCACCCTCTCATGGGGCCTAGGAGTGGGGATGAGCTGCCCCTTTTCGGGAAGCCGGTTCACGATGTCGCTAGCTAGATATCCGGCCTTCCTCAGCTTTTTGATGTGTCCCTCCGTGACGGAGGAGACCATCCACTTGCCTCCTGCTCCGGACATGACTGGAGAAGGTTGAGGTGGTAGTGCGGACTTGGGCGCTGGAGCTCGAGTGCGCAAGAATGGATAGGCAAAGGAGGAAGAAGGCATGGGTGAAGAGGTGGATCCTTATCCCCTTATATGGGTGGACGCAACTACATGTCCCCACCAGCCTGGTAAAACTCGCTTATCTCCAAGCGCCGTAATCGAAGGCGCGGTTGGGTTACCCACACCCATATTGATGAGAATCCCGGAATAAGGGGACACGATCTCTACTTTGACAAGACGTGCCAAGGAAACCGCCTCGCATGACGCGCTGAGGTGGGATAATGAAACGACTCGGAAAAAAGCTTGGCCGTGGTGTGTCGCACTACGGAATACGTCAGCAGATTAGATTTGTGTAAATATTATTCTCTCTATGGCAATATGTGGAAAACTTATTTTGCAGAGCCGGACACTATCTTTGTGTTTAAAATGTTCTATAAAGTACTTGGAGGAGGAACCCGCCTTGCAATGCCAAAGACAATCTGTGCGCCGGACTCGTCGTCATTGAAGCCTGGTTCAGGGGCTACTGAGGGAGTCCTGGATTAGGGGGTGTTCGGATAGCCAAACTATACCTTCAGCCGGACTCTTGGACTATGAAGATAGAAGATTGAAGACTCCGTCCCGTGTCCGGAAGGGACTTTCCTTGGCGTGGAAGGCAAGCTTGGTGATACGGATGTTCAGATCTCCTACCATTGTAACCGACTCTATGTAACCCTAACCCTCTCCGGTGTCTATATAAACCGGGGAGTTTTAGTCCGTAGGACAACATACACATCAACAATGATACCATAGGCTAGCTTCTAGGGTTTAGCCTCTCTGATCTCGTGGTAGATCTACTCTTGTACTACCCATATCATCAATATTAATCAAGCAGGACGTAGGGTTTTACCTCCATAGAGAGGGCCCGAACCTGGGTAAAACTTCGTGTCCCTTGCCTCCTGTTACCATCCGGCCTAGACGTATAGTTCGGGACCCCCTACCCAAGATCCGCCGGTTTTGACACCGACAATCTCCATCTCCAAAACATCGTCATGATTTCCATCGTCACCGGCATGACACCATGATCTCCATCATCTTGATCTATATCAATGTGTCGTCACATGGTCGTCTCGCCAACTATTGCTCTTGCAACTATTGCTGTCGCATAGCGATAAAGTAAAGCAATTATTTGGCGCTTGCATCTTATGCAATAAAGAGACAACCATAAGGCTTCTGCCAGTTGCCGATAACTTCAAAAAAACATGATCATCTTATACAACAACTTATATTTCATCACGTCTTGACCATATCACATCACAACATGCCCTGCAAAAACAAGTTAGACGTCCTCTACTTTGTTGTTGCAAGTTTTTACGTGGCTGCTATGGGCTGAGCAAGAACCGTTCTGACCTACGCATTAAAACCACAACGATAGTTTTTCAACTTAGTGATGTTTTAACCTTCTCAAGGACCAGGCGTAGCCACACTCGGTTCAACTAAAGTTGGAGAAACTCACACCCGCTAGTCACCTGTGTGCATAGCACGGCGGTAAAACCAGTCTCGTGTAAGCGTACGTGTAATGTCGGTCCGAGCCGCTTCATCCAACAATACCGTCGAACCAAAGTGTGACATGATGGTAAGCAGTATGACTTATATCGCCCACAACTCACTTGTGTTCTACTCGTGCATATTACATCAACGCATAAAACCAGGCTCGGATGCCACTGTTGGGGAACGTAGTAATTTCAAAAAAATTCCTACGCACACGCTTGATCATGGTGATGCATAGAAACGAGAGGGGAGAGTGTTGTCTAGGTACCCTCGTAAACCGAAAGCGGAAGCGTTAGCATAACGCGGTTGATGTAGTCGTACGTCTTCACGATCCGACCAATCCAAGTACCGAAAGCACGGCACCTCCAAGATCAGCACACGTTCAGCTGGATGACGTCCCGCGAACTCCAATCCAGTAGAGCTTCACGGGAGAGTTTCGTCAGCACGACGGCATGGTGACAATGACGATGTTCTACCATCGTAGGGCTTCGCCTAAGCACCGCTACGATATGATCGAGGTGGATTATGGTGGAAGGGGGGCACCGCACACGGCTAAGAGATCCAAGGGATCAATTGTTGTGTCTATGGGGTGCCCCCTGCCCCCGTATATAAAGGAGTGGAGGAGGGGGAGGGCTGGCCCTCCCTATGGCATGCCCTAGGGGAGTCCTACTCCCACCGGGAGTAGGATTCCCCCTTTCCTAGTAGAACTAGGAGCCCTTCCAAGTAGTAGGAGTAGGAGGGAAGGAAAGGGAAGGGAAAAGGAGAAGGAAGGAAGGGGGCGCCACCCTCCCTAGTCCAATTCGGACCAGCCCATGGGGTGGGGTGCGGCCACCCTTTGAGGCCTTTCTCTCCTTTCCCGTATGGTCCATTAAGGCCCAATACGAATTCCCGTAACTCCCCGGTACTCCCGAAAATAACCGAATCACTCGGAACCTTTCCGATGTCCGAATATAGTCGTCCAATATATCGATATTTACGTCTTGACCATTTCGAGACTCCTCGTCATGTCCCCGATCTCATCCGGGACTCCGAACTCCTTCGGTACATCAAAACACATAAACTCATAATATAACCGTCATCAAACTTTAAGCATGCGGACCCTACGGGTTCGAGAACTATGTAGACATGACCGAGGAACCTGGATGCTCATATTGGCTCCTACGTATTCTACGAAGATCTTTATCGCTCAAACCGCATAACAACATACGTTGTTCCCTTTATCATCGGTATGTTACTTGCCCGAGATTCGATCGTCGATATCTCAATACCTAGTTCAATCTCGTTACCGGAAAGTCTCTTTACTCGTTCCGTAACACATCATCCCGCAACTAACTCATTAGTTGCAATGCTTGCAAAGCTTATAGTGATGTGCATTACCGAGTGGGCCCAGAGATACCTCTCCGACAATCAGAGTGTCAAATCCTAATCTCGAAATACGCCAACCCAACAAGTACCTTCGGAGACACGTGTAGAGCACCTTTATAATCACCCAGTTACGTTGTGATGTTTGGTAGCACACAAAGTGTTCCTCCGGTAAACGGGAGTTGCATAATCTCATAGTCATAGGAACATGTATAAGTCATGAAGAAAGCAATAGCAACAAACTAAATGATCAAGTGCTAAGCTAACGGAATGGGTCAAGTCAATCACATCATTCTTCTAATGATGTGATCCCATTAATCAAATGACAACTCATGTCTATGGTTAGGAAACATAATCATCTTTGATCAACAAGCTAGTTAAGTAGAGGCATACTAGTGACACTCTGTTTGTCTATGTATTCACACATGTATTTTGTTTCTGGTTAATACAATTCTAGCATGAATAATAAACATTTATCATGATATAAGGAAATAAATAATAACTTTATTATTGCCTCTAGGGCATATTTCCTTCAATGTCTGCGCACACCTGTTGCTTGAACTATGTTTAGGGTTTACTGCCATCTATTTCAGTTGTGAGAGGATCATAGGAACAAAACGTGTTGGGTGAAAATATGGATGTACAAATTGCATATTTCGTTGTACAAGTTAACTAAAACCATGATATGTCTGCGCGCACCTGTTGCTTGAACTATGTTTAGGGTTTACTGCCATCTATTTCAGTTGTGAGAGGATCGTAGGAACAAAACATGTTGGGTGAAAATATGGATGTACAAATTGCATATTTCATTGTACAAGTTAACTAAAACCATGATATTGATAACCCAAAAGTATAGGGGATCGCAACAGTTTTCGAGGGTAGAGTATTCAACCCAAATTTATTGATTGGACACAAGGGGAGCAAAAGAATATTCTCAAGTATTAGCAGCTGAGTTGTCAATTCAACCACACATGGAAACTTAATATCTGCAGCAAAGTATTTATTAGCAAAGTAATATGATAATAGTGGTAATGGTAGCAAAAGGTAACAGTAGTAAAAGTAATGTTTTTGGTATTTTGTAGTGATGATAGCAATAGCAACGGAAAAGTAATTAAGCGGAGAACAATATATGGAAAGCTCATAGGCAATGGATCAGTGATGGAGAATTATGACGGATGCGGTTCATCATGTAACAGTCATAACCTAGGGTGGCACAGAACTAGCTCCAGTTCATTGATATAATGTAAGCATGTATTCCGAATATAGTCATACGTGCTTATGGAAAAGAACTTGCATGACATCTTTTGTCCTACCCTCCCGTGGCAGCAGGGTCCTTACGGAAACTAAGGGATATTAAGGTCTCCTTTTAATAGAGAACTGGAACAAAGCATTAACACATAGTGAATACATACGGTCATCACCGGTAAGTATCCCGATTATTGTCACTTCGGGGTTAACGGATCATAACACATAATATGAAACTATAGACTTGCAAGATAGGATCAAGAACACTCATATATTGATGAAAACATAATAGGTTCAGATCTGAAATCATGGCACTCGGGCTCTAGTGACAAGCATTAAGCACGGCAAAGTCATAGCAACATCAATCTCAGAACATAGTGGATACTAGGGATCAAACCCTAACAAAACTAACTCGATTACATGATAGATCCCATCCAACCCATCACCGTCCAGCAAGCCTACGATGGAATTACTCACGCATGTCGGTGAGCATCATGAAATTGGTGATGGAGGATGGTTGATGATGACGATGGTGACGGGTTCCCCTCTTCAGAGCCCCGAACGGACTCCAGATCAGCCCTCCCGAGAGGTTTTAGGGCTTGGCGGCGGCTCCCTATCGTAAAACGCGATGATTTCTTTTCTCTGATTTTTTATCATCGAAACTCAACATATGGAGGCGGAGTTGGAGTCGGAGAGGCAACAGGGGGCCCACGAGGTAGGGGGCGCGCCCCCACCCTCGTGGCAATACGGTGGGCCCCTTGGCCTTCATCTTTGGCAGGTATTTCTCTTATTTTCTGAAACGTGTCTCCGTGAAGTTTCAGGTCATTCTGAGAACGTTTGCTCCTGCACATAAATAACACGATGGTAATTCTGCTGAAAACAGCGTCAGTCTGGGTTAGTTACATTCAAATCATGCAAGTTAGAGTCCAAAACAAGAGCAAAAGTGTTTGGAAAAGTAGATACGTTGGAGACGTATCAACTCCCCCAATCTTAAACCTTTGCTTGTCCTCAAGCAATTCAGTTGACAAACTAAAAGTGATAAAGAAAAACTTTACAAACTCTGTTTGCTCTTGTTGTTGTAAATATGTAAAGCCAGCATTCAAGTTTTCAGCAAAGATTACAACTAACCACATTCACAATAACGCATAGGTCTCAAGTTTACTCATATCAATAACATAATCAACTAGCGAGCCATAATAATAAAACTCGGATGACAACACTTTCTCGAAACAATCATAATATGGTATAACAAGGTGGTATCTCGCTAGCCCTTTCCGAGACCACAAAACATAAATGTAGAGCACCTTTACAGACCAAGGACTGACTAGACATTGTAATTCATGGTAAAAGAGAACCAGTCAAGTCATATTCAATGTAAACTAACAATAATGAATACAAATGACAGCAGTGCTCTCCAACTGGTGCTTTTTAATAAGAGGATGATGACTCAGCATAAAAGTAAATAGATAGGCCCTTCGTAGAGGGAAGCAGGGATTTGTAGATGTGCCAGAGCTCGATTTTAAAACAGAGGTGAATAATATTTTGAGTGGTATACTTTCATTGTCAACATAACAACCAAGAGATGGCGATATCTTCCATGCTACACACATTATAGGCGGTTCCCAAACAGAATGGTAAAGTTTATGCTCCCCCTTCCACCACAAGCATCAATCCATGGCTTGCTCGAAACAACGAGTGCCTCCAACTAACAAGAGTCCCAGGGGGAGTTTTGTTTGCAATTATTTTGATTTAGTTTGCATAAAGCATGGGACTGGGCATCCTGGTGACCAGCCATTTATCTCGTGAGTGAGGAGCGGAGTCCACTCCTCTTGAGAATAACCCGCCTAACATGGAAGATATAGGCAGTCCTAGTTGATACATGAGCTATTCGAGCATACAAAACATGCTATTTATTTGAAGGTTTAGGGTTTGGCACATACAAATTTACTTGGAACGGCAGGTAGAGACCGTATATAGGTAGGTATAGTGGACTCATGTGGAATAACTTTGGGGTTTAAGGAGTTTGGATGCACAAGCAGTATTCCCGCTTAGTACAGGTGGAGGCTAGCAAAAGACTGGGAAGCGACCAGCTAGAGAGCGACAACAGTCATGAACATGCATTAAAATTAATCAACACCGAATGCAAGCATGAGTAGGATATAATCCACCATGAACATAAATATCGTGAAGGCTATGTTGATTTTGTTTCAACTACATGCGTGAACATGTGCCAAGTCAAGTCACTTATTAAATCATTCAGAGGAGGATACCACCCTATCATACCACATCATAACCATTTTAATAGCATGTTGGCACGCAAGGTAAACCATTATAACTCATAGCTAATCAAGCATGGCAAAAGAAACTATGATCTCTAGTTGTCATTGCAAACATGTTTATTCATAATAAGTTGAATCAGGAACGATGAACTAATCATATTTACAAAAACAAAAGAGGTCGAGTTCATACCAGCTTTTCTCATCTGAGCCAGTCCATCATATATCATCATAATTGCTTTTCACTTGCACAACCGAATGATATGAATAATAATAATAGTGCACGTGCATTGGACTAAGCTGGAATCTGCAAGCATTCAATAAACAGGAGAAGACAAGTCAATATGGGCTCTTTTGTCAGATCAACAATAATGCATATAAGAGCCACTTCAACAATTTAATCATGGTCTTCTCCTATCGACCCCAAAGAAAAGAAAAGAAATAAAACTATTTACACGGGAAAGCTCCCAACAAGCAAAAGAAGAACATGAAATATTTTTGGGTTTTCTTTTTAATTACTACTACAAGCATGGAAGGTAAATTAATTAAAAGCTACAACTATTTTTTTGTTTTTCTTAAGGTTTCTTAAACACACAAGAAGAAAGCATAAAAAGGAAAATAAACTAGCATGGATGATACAATGAAAAAGTATGAGCACCGACATCTGGCAATGAGTGTGTGAACATGAATATAATGTCGGTGGGAAATACGTACTCCCCCAAGCTTAGACTTTTAGACTAAGTTGGTCTATGGCCACGGCTGGCCTGGCGGATATCCATAACAGTAGCTGGGGTCGTGCTGTGATGAGGAAGAAGAAGGCTCAGATTGCCACTGGCTGATTCGTGCATCGGAAAGTTTCCTTGTTTCCCCTACTGTGATAATGTCAATAAATCCCTCCACATCATCACGATGTGGTTCTTCTGTCTTGCCCCCAAAAGGGACTAAACAGATCCAACAAAAATCATAAAGTGACATCTCCTTATGCTCATCATATAAATGAAATTCCACTGTAGGTGGTGAGTTCCTAGAATGAAAATGAAAGTTTTGCACAAAGGTATTTGTGAGCAAGAGATATTGATCGCATTGGTGATGGAGGAAAGTGGTAAGGCCTGCAGTCTGATCCAACTCATGAAAATCTCCATAAATCCCGACTGCTCTTAAGAAATCTTCGGAAGACCATTCACACGCACGAACCTCCGAAGTGTGAGGCAGATTATACTTAGGCTTCGGTGCCTTTTTCTTCGAGCTTTGGCTTGATGGAGGATGGTTGATGATGACGATGGCGACGGATTCCCCTCTTCGGAGCCCCGAACAGACTCCAGATCAGCCCTCTCGAGAGGTTTTAGGGCTTGGCGGCGGCTCTGTATCGTAAAACGCGATGATTTCTTCTCTCTGATTTTTTTCTCATCGAAACTCAATATATGGAAGTGGAGTTGGAATCGGAGAGGCAATAGGGGGCCCACGAGGTAGGGGGCGCGCCCCCACCCTCGTGGCAAGATGGTGGGCCCCCTGGCCTTCATCTTTGGCAGGTATTTTTCTTATTTTCTGAAAAGTGTCTCTGTGAAGTTTTAGGCCATTCCGAGAAAGTTTGCTCCTGCACATAAATAACACCATGGTAATTCTGCTAAAAACAGCGTCAGTCCGGGTTAGTTCCATTCAAATCATGCAAGTTAGAGTCCAAAACAAGGGCAAGAGTGTTTGGAAAAGTAGATACGTTCGAGACGTATCAGATATCTCTGCAATGTGTGTGGCTCTTGGCTATATACTAGCTTTTCATATGACTGCAACTTGTTGACCATATAATTCAGTAGTTTCTTGTGCAGAAAAAATGCCATCTGACTGTCACATTACTAGTTTGTCACTGTCAAATTACTAGTCATGGATGATTACCATTTAGCGTTGTCACTGCCAAGCTGATAGGTCTGCAACGTATCTATAGTTTTTGATTGCTCCATGCTATATTATCTACTGTTTTGGACATTATTGGGCTTTATTTTCCACTTTTATATTATTTTTGAGACTAACCTATTAACCGGAGGCCCAGACCAGAATTGCTGTTTTTTTTGCCTATTTTAGGGTTTCAAAGAAAAGCAATATCAAACGGAGTCCAAACGGAATCAAACCTTCGGGAACGTGATTTTCTCACCGAACATGATCCAGGAGACTTGGACCCTACGTCAAGAAACAAAAGAGGAAGCCACGTGGTAGGGGGGCGCGCCTACCCCCCGTCCCCAGGCGCGCCCTCCACCCTCGTGGGCCCCCTGTTGCTCCACCGACATACTCCTTCCTCCTATATATACCTACGTACCCCCAAACGATTAGATACGGAGCCAAAACCCTAATTCCACCGCTGTTACTTCCTGTGTCCACGAGATCCCATCTTGGGGCCTATTCCGGAGCTCCGCCGGAGGGGGTATCCATCACGGAGGGCTTCTACATCAACACCATAGCCTCTCTGATGAAGTGTGAGTAGTTTACCTCAGACCTTCGGGTCCATAGTTATTAGCTAGATGGCTTCTTCTCTCTTTTTGGATCTCAATACAATGTTCTCCCCCTCTCTTGTGGAGATCTATTCGATGTGATCTTCTTTTTGCGGTGTGTTTGTTGAGACCGATGAATTGTGGGTTTATGATAAAGTATATCTATGAACAATATTTGAATATTCTCTTAATTCTTTTATGTATGATTCGTTATCTTTGCAAGTCTCTTCGAATTATCAGTTTGGTTTGGCCTAGATTGATCTTTCTTGCAATGGGAGAAGCGCTTAGCTTTGGGTTCAATCTTGCGGTGTCCTTTCCCAGTGACAGTAGGGGCAGCAATGCACGTATTGTATTGTTGCCATCAAAGATAACAAGATGGTTTTTTTTATCATATTGCATGAATTTATCCCCCTACATCATGTCATCTTGCTTAAGGTGTTACTCTGTTTTCATGAACTTAATACTCTAGATGCATGCTGGATAGCGGTCGATGAGTGGAGTAATAGTAGTAGATGTAGGCATGAGTCAGTCTACTTGTCTCGGACGTGATGCCTATATACATGATTATTCCTAGATATTCTCATAACTATGCTCAATTCTGTCAATTGCTCAACAGTAATTCGTTCACCCACCGTAGAATACTTATGCTCTTGAGAGAAGCCACTAGTGAAACCTATGGCCCCCGGGTCTATCTTCATCATATTAATCTTCCAATACTTAGTTATTTCCTTTGCTTTTACTTTGCCTTTATTTTACTTTTCATCTTTATCACAAAAATACCAAAAATTTATCTTATCATATCTATCAGATCTCACTCTCGTAAGTGACCGTGAAGGGATTGACAACCCCTTATTGCGTTGGTTGCGAGGAGTTATTTGCTTTGTGCAGGTACTAGGGGACGCGCGCGCAACCTCCTACTCGGTTGATGCCTTGGTTCTCAAAAACTTAGGGAAATACTTACGCTACTTTGCTGCATCATCCTTTCCTCTTCGGGGAAATCCAACGCAGTGCTCAAGAGGTAGCAAGAAGAATTTCTGGCGCCGTTGCCGAGGAGGTTCACACAAGTCAAGATTTGACTTCCAACAACGAGCCATTTCTGGCGCCTATGCAACAGTCAACATACCAAGTACCCATCACAATCCTTATCTCCCGCATTATATTATTTGCCATTTGCCTCTCGTTTTCCTCTCCCCCACTTCACCCTTGCCGTTTTATTCGCCCTCTCTCTCTCTCTCTCTATCCTCCCTTTCTTTTCCATCTGCCTCTTTTCCGTTTGCTTATCGTTATGGCGAGTCCTCTATCTTCTCCGTTGTCTCCCGAGAATGAAGTTCTAAATTTGAAGCAAAGGGAGGTATAAAATCTAAAAGATGCTTGGTATAGAATTTGCAATGCTCAAAATAGATCTACCAAGAAGCAATCTACTTCCATTCTTCTTCGCAATTTTTATGTAGGCGTTTCTCCTAGGTACAGATATGTCCTTGATACCATTACTGGAGGGAATTTCTTGGGTAACCACACTTTTGATTCTTATAATGCTATGATAGATTTATTTGGCCCACCACCTCTTTTGGTTAATGGAACTGTATTAACTTTGGAGCATGTAATGCAAAGGCTTGAAATTATTGAAAATAAGGTTGCTACCGTAGAGTCAATTGAAAATTTGGATAAAAAGATCCACAACCGAATCTCTCAATATGGATCTAAAGTAGGAGTCACTTTGAAAAATATTAAAGAGAAGGAACCCATAGTCAATGAAAGAATAAATCATGATTCCACTAGGATCGATAAACTTGAAGATATCATTACCAACTTGGGAACCGCTTTTTCTTCCGTAAAGAATACTCCAAGTCCTCCTACTAAAATTGCCAAGCTTATGTATGTTCCTAAAAATAAGGGTGAATCCTCTAGTATGGAAACTGCGGATCTAAAATCTATAAGTATTCACCCCAATCTTGTTGCTATCATTAAGGAACCATTTGTTACGAATGAATTTTTTGATCTTGTTCCTAAAAGTTTGATAATAACTAAAAAGAAATAAATTCCTAAGGATGGTAGATGCCTCATTGAAGAATTACCAACCAAAGATGGCAATACCTAGATCTATCCTTGCTTTTTATGACTAGCTAGGGGCGTTAAACGATAGCACTTGTTGGGAGGCAACCCAATTTTATTTTTATTCCTTGCTTTTTTCTCCTGTTTAGTAATAAATAATTTATCTAGCCTCTTTTTTGGTTGTGTTTTTTGTGTTCAATTAGTGTTTGTGCCAAGTAGAACCGTTGGGAAGACTTGGGGAAAGTCTTGATATCTTGCTGTAAAAAACAGAAAAACTTTAGCGCTCACGAGAACTGCTGCCATTTTTATTTGGAAAGTGCTATTTAGTTAATTCTTTTTGCAGATGATTAATAGATAAATTCCTCACGTCCAGCTATTTATTTGAGAATTTTTGGGGTTACATATCTTGCGCTAGCTACAGATTACTACAGACTGTTCTGTTTTTGACAGATTCTGTTTTTCGTGTGTTGTTTGCTTATTTTGATGAATCTATGGCTAGTAAAATAGTTTATAAACTATAGAGAAGTTGGAATACAGTAGGTTTAACACCAATATAAATAAAGAATGAGTTCATTAATGTACCTTGAAGTGGTCTTTTGTTTTCTTTCGCTTACGGAGCTCACGAGATTTTCTACTTTGAGTTTTGTGTTGTGAAGTTTTCAAGTTTTGGGTAAAGATTTGATGGATTATGGAACAAGGAGTTGCAAGAGCCTAAGGTTGGGGATGCCCATGGCACCCCCAAGATAATCTAAGGACACCTAAAAGCCAAAGCATGGGGATGCCCCGGAAGGCATCCCCTCTTTCGTCTACTTTTATCGGTAACTTTACTTGGAACTATATTTTTATTCACCACATGATATGTGTTTTGCTTGGAGCGTCTTGTATGATTTGAGTCTTTGCTTGTTAGTTTACCACAATCATCCTTTCTGTACACACCTTTTGAGAGAGCCATACATGATTTGGAATTTTTTAGAATACTCTATGTGCTTCGCTTATATCTTTTGAGTTATATAGTTTTGCTCTAGTACTTCACTTATATCTTTTAGAGCACGGTGGTGGATTTGTTTTATAGAAACGATTGATATATAATGCTTCACTTAGATTATTTTGAGAGTCTTAAATAGCATGGTAATTTTCTTAAATAATCCTAATATGCTAGGTATTCAAGATTAGTAATTTTTTTCCTATGAGTGTTTTAAATACTAAGAGAAGTTTGATGCTTGATGATTGTTTTGAGATATGGAGGTAATAACATCAAAGTCGTGCTAGTTGAGTAGTTGTGAATTTGAGAAGTGCTTGTGTTGAAGTTTGCATGTCCCGTAGCATGCACGTATGGTAAACGTTATGTAACAAATTTGAAACATGAGGTGTTATTTGATTGTCCTCCTTATGAGTGGCGGTCAGGGACGAGCGACGGTCTTTTCCTACCAATCTATCCCCCTAGGAGCATGCGCATAGTGCTTTGGTTTTTGATGACTTGTAGATTTTTGCAATAAGTATGTGAGCTCTTTATGACTAATGTTGAGTCCATGGATTATACGCACTCTCACCCTTCTATCATTGCTAGCCTCTTCGGTACCGTGCATTGCCCTTTCTCACATTGAGAGTTGGTGCAAACTTCACTGGTGCATCCAAACCCCGTGATATGATACTCTCTTTCACACATAAACCTCCTTATATCTTCCTCAAAACAGCCACCATACCTACCTATTATGGCATTTCCATAGCCATTCCGAGATATATTGCCATGCAACTTTCCACCATTCCTTTTATCATGACACATTCATCATTGTCATATTGCTTAGCATGATCATGTAGTTGACATAGTATTTGTGGCAAAGCCGCCGTTCATAATTTTCATACATGTCACTCTTGATTCATTGCATATCCCGGTACACCGCCGGAGGCATTCATATAGAGTCATCTTTTGTTCTAGTATGGAGTTGTAAATAAATAGAAGTGTGATGATCATCATTTTCTAGAGCATTGTCCCAAGTGAGGAATATGAAAAATAGAGAGAAAGTCCATAAAAAAAGAGAAGGCCAAAAAAAGAGAGAAAAAGAGAGAAGGGACAATGCTATTGTCCTTTGCCACACTTGTGCTTCAAAGTAGCACCATAATCTTCATGATAGAGAGTCTTTTGTTTTGTCACTTTCATATACTAGTGGAAATTTTCACTATAGAACTTGGCTTGTATATTCCAACAATGGGCCTCCTCAAGTGCCCTAGGTCTTCGTGAGCAAGCAAAGTTGGATGCACACCCACTTAGTTTCTTTTGTTGAGCTTTCATACATTTATAGCTCTAGTGCATCCATTGCATGGCAATCCCTACTCCTTGCATTAACATCAATCGATGGGCATCTCCATAGCCCATTGATTAGCCTCGTTGATGCGAGACTTTCTTCCTTTTTGTCTTCTCCACATAACCCCCATCATCATATTCTATTCCATCCATAGTGCTATGTCCATGGCTCGCGCTCATATATTGCGTGAAATTTTATAGGTTTGAGATTCCTAAAGTATGAAACAATTGCTTGGCTTGTCATCGGGGTTGTGCATGATGAGAGCATTCTTGTGTGACGAAAATGAAGCATGACTAAACTATATGATTTTGTAGGGATGAACTTTCTTTGGCCGTGTTATTTTGAGAAGACATAATTGCTTAGTTAGTATGCTTGAAGTATTATTATTTTTATGTCAATATGAACTTTTATCTTGAATATTTCGGATCTGAATATTAATGCCACAATTAAGAAGAATTCCATTGAAATTATGCCAAGTAGCACTCCGCATCAAAAAATCTGTTTTTATCATTTACCTACTCGAGCACGAGCAGGAATTAAGCTTGGGGATGCTTGATACGTCTCGAACGAATCTATAATTTTTGATTGCTCCATGCTATATTATCTACTGTTTTGGACATTATTGGGCTTTATTTTCCACTTTTATATTATTTTTGGGACTAACCTATTAACCGGAGGCCCAACCCAGAATTGTTGTTTTTTTTGCCTATTTTAGGGTTTCAAAGAAAAGGAATATTAAACGGAGTCCAAATGGAATGAAACCTTCGGGAATGTGATTTTCTCACCGAACATGATCCAGGAGACTTGGACTCTACATCAAGAAACAAAAGAGGAAGCCACGAGGTAGGGGGGCGTGCCTACACCCCCCCAGGCGCGCCCTCGACCCTCGTGGCCCCCCTGTTGCTCCACCGACGTACTCCTTCTTCCTATATATACCTACGTACCCCCAAACGATCAGATACGGAGCCAAAACCCTAATTACACCGCCGTAACTTCCTGTATCCACGAGATCCCATCTTGGGGCCTGTTCTGGTGCTCCGCCGGAGGGGGTATCCATCACGGAGGGCTTCTACATCAACACCATAGCCTCTCCCATGAAGTGTGAGTAGCTTACCTCAGACCTTCAGGTCCATAGTTATTAGTTAGATGGCTTCTTCTCTCTTTTTGGATCTCAATACAATGTTTCCCCCTCTCTTGTGGAGATCTATTCTATGTAATCTTCTTTTTGCGGTGTGTTTGTTGAGACCGATGAATTGTGGGTTTATGATCAAGTCTATCTATGAACAATATTTGAATCTTCTATGAATTCTTTTATGTATGATTGGTTATCTTTGCAAGTCTCTTCGAACTATCAGTTTGGTTTGGCCTACTGGATTGATCTTTCTTGCAATGGGAGAAGTGCTTAGCTTTGGGTTCAATCTTGCGGTGTCCTTTCCCAGTGACAGTAGGGGCAGCAAGGCACGTATTGTATTGTTGCCATCGAGGATAACAAGATGGGTTTTTATCATATTGCATGAATTTATCCCTCTACATCATGTCATCTTGCTTATGGCGTTACTCTATTTCCATGAACTTAATACTCTAGATGCATGCTGGATAGCGGTCGATGAGTGGAGTAATAGTAGTAGATGCAGGCATGAGTCGGTCTACTTGTCTCGGACGTGATGCCTATATACATGATCATACCTAGATATTCTTGTAACTATGCTCAATTCTGTCAATTGCTCAACAGTAATTCGTTCACCCACCATAGAATACTTATGCTCTTGAGAGAAGCCACTAGTGAAACCTATGGCCCGCGGGTCTATCTTCATCATATTAATCTTCCAATACTTTGTTATTTCCTTTGCTTTTACTTTGCCTTTATTTTACTTTTCATCTTTATCACAAAAATACCAAAAATATTATCTTATCATATCTATCAGATCTCACTCTCGTAAGTGACCGTGAAGGGATTGACAACCCCTTATTGCGCTGCTTGCGAGGAGTTATTTGCTTTGTGCAGGTACTAGGGGACGCGCACGCAACCTCCTACTGTATTGAATCCTTGGTTCTCAAAAACTTAGGGAAATACTTACGCTACTTTGCTGCATCATCCTTTCCTCTTCGGGGAAATCCAACGCAGTGCTCAAGAGGTAGCACAAGCCACCTTTGATCCCTTCCGTAACCGAACAGACTGGTGTCTGGGAAAATTATACATGGATTGGAAACTGAAACCCCATGGGGAATAGAGTAGCAGGAGGGGTTAATCTGAAACCATAGGTGTTGATCCGGGGAATCAAACCCCAAGAACCGAACAGGACCTTAATGAAGGAGGCTACTTTCATTGACTTAATGCTAAAATTATAGAGGAGATGGGATTGAAGGAATCACCTGCTTGACGGGGCGGAAGTCTGGAGATATTGGACGGTGCCAAGAGCTGCCTGTGGATGGTTTAGTGACGCAACACGCAGCGGAGCTTCCGGTAGAGGATGACCCCGGCATGGATGCAACTTGGTGACGGTGAAGATGACATCCGTGAGGAGCGCGACTTGGCGACGGTGAGGAAGTCGGACGCCAACGGGGCTCCAACTGGCAAGATCGTTGGCAGAGGAGAAAAGGAAGTCATCGGCGGAGATTAGCACTTGGGTGAGGCTGCATCCATGCCGTATGTGGGAATGGGTGGCACACGGGATGGGCAGGTGCCGGCGTAGATCGGAACCGATCCAGAGGTGGGGAGATGGTGGCGGGGGGTGGGGGAAAAGACTCGGAAGGATTACGTGGAGCGAAAATAATCCAGCAGAAACACGGGAAGCCCTAGGCGGTAAACGAAAAAAATAGGATGAAAAATCTAAAATGTCTTATATTTGTTCACTCACTTAAGTACATATGTATTTTATAATGAAATATCTAAAATGTCTTATATTTGTTTATGGGGAGTTTAATTTTGAGGAGTTTCACCAGCGGCGGGTAGCCAAAGCCACCCAACACTTATAAGTAATGTACTCCCTCCGTCCGGAAATACTTGTCATTGAAATGGATGTATCTAGATATTTTTTAGTTCTAGATACATTTATTTTCATCCATTTTGATGACAAGTAATTCCAGACGGAAAGAGTACTAGGGATGGGCCTCCCGTCCGCTATTGATAGCGATTTTGCGTACGCCACTGGTACTCTGTTATGGAGTTGTGGCGGCTGGGAGCTCCGGCTGGGAAGAGCGTCGTCGAGCCGCGGAGGAGCTCTGGCTTACGGCAACGCCTTCGATCAGCATGGGAGCAAAATCGAGCCACAGAGGAGTTTGGGACAAGGTGAGCGTCGGTTGGGCCCATTAGTAGTGGGGCAACATGCCTATTAGGAATGTTCGGTTTGGGGATTATTAGATACTCCCTTCGATCCATATTACTTCTCTTAAACGGATGCATCTAACACTAAAATATATCTAAATACATCCGTTTGAGCGATAAATAATATGGATCAGAGGGAGTGTTTGTTTTAGAAGATTAGAAAATAAATAAATGAGAAGAGTATTACAAAGGTTATCCACGAGACCGATTGGAATCTACACCACTATGGTTTTATAAATATGTAGGTACACACC
>NC_041392.1:722496947-722518576 GCF_002162155.2 Triticum dicoccoides
TACCTCTTAATCGGGCAGGGCTCCCTGACTGTCCTTGCCCTCGGCGATGTCTAGTACCTTGATTTTCAATATGAATGTATTTTTTTGTCGAAGAAAGTGGATTATCTTTTGAAATTGGATCATTTTCAAATTTTGAACACATTTTTAAAAATTCGGACATTTTTTAATCTGTGGATAATTATGGAAATGGGAAGTTTTTTGAAATTTTGAAGAAATTTGAAAACACAAACATTTTAAATTTTTTGAAAAATATGAAACCTTGATTTTTTTTGTAAAAACGCCAACATTCTTGGGAATCTCGAACATTTTTCAATCTGTGAAAACTTTTTGGGAATTGGAACATTTCTTGAAGTTTTGAACAAAGTTTGAAAATGTGAACATTTTTTGAAAAACTGAACAAAACTTGAAAGTGAACATTTCTTTTGGGTCTGTGAACAATTAGCTGTCTCATCAATTGGTCATCGTATTGCATCACATACTTCTTGGGCCAACTAGATGGGCCGTACAAGGTTTTCGTCAGGGAGCGCAGGTTCAGGCCCAGCTTGTTGTGCGCATTAGCTGACTAAAAAAAACTAACACGACGGATCAAGTAAGATCTAACCCCCAAATTTAAATCAGCATGCGTTAGTCCTGTTGGTATGACACTGGACTCCACATCAATCTTCAAGGTCGCAGGTTCAAATTTTGTTTCTTACAATATGTTTTTGGGGTTGAGTTATGCTGATATTGTTCACTGTTGTGGCTGGCCCAGCATGAAGGCCCAACGGTAGATTTATCTTTTTACCACCTTCGACACATATGATTTGGGGCATGCTGTGCTTCGGCCGGGTGATGTTTAGAAACATCCGCCGCCTCGGTAGCCGTAGGATCACGAGCTCGACAAACATCTGATCTTCTTCCCGTGAGTGTGCATCAGCCAATGCAAGAAGGCTTGTCGAGTTTTGCAACACGGGCCTTTTGCGCTTCTATTGAACCGTTTTTTCTTTCAAATATGGCCTATGTTTCAGAAACAAGACCTTTGCTATACAAAATAAACTTGGTTGTTGCCCCTTTGCAACAAACGTAGTGTTGCGCTTGTTTCCTCTACAACAAAAGGCTTGTTGCCGAAACAATAAAAAAACTACAATTAGTGGTTGTTCGCATGTTGTTGCAGAAACTCGTCTCGCGGCAGCGGTGCTGCTAGCGACGACGGCCCAAGAAGGTTCCGATGGTGGTCATGGCTTCAAGAGCTCGGTCCGGTTGGGAAAGAAAGAGGGGTGTGGGAGGAGAAAAAAGTGAGAGGAAGGAAGGGCGACAGTGGAGGCCTGCCTCGACGGCGAACTGCGGTTGAGGGCGCGAACCAGTCGCAAGCACGAGCGCCATGCGCGCGGCGAGCGTCTCCCCCTGGTGGAGCTGAGAGACGAACGAAAGAAATGGGAAGGAGATGTGATGCCGCGCGAAGTTTCTATAAAAGGGCATGTGTTCTCCAGGACCATGGGACACGTGTCAATCCGCGGAGGAGGTCGAGTAAAAATAGGATTCGTTGGTTGAACACAGTCATTTCTCATATGATTTTAGCAGCTTCCCGCGGCAGACGAAAATAATCCTATACAGTGAACAAACCAAAAATTTGGAGAAACACGCCTTACTTTATTTTATTATATATTAATAATTAATAACTTAACATTAAAAATTAAAGTATAGAAGTGTAATTGTGGCCGGATGATTGGCGCTCGCACATGCGACGAGCTTATGATGCAATAGGTTTGAATGGGGGCTTCCCTTTTTTGCACACCGTTTTCCCATTCTAATTTCTATTTTAAATTTTTAATTCCTACAGTCCGTCTTATATAAATCTAATTATCCTCGTTAAAAGGCAAAGGTCAGCTGGTCTAGTGGCCATTTATGCGTCCGAATCGAGAAGGTTGTGTGTTCGATTGCTTAGGATTTTTTGTGTAAATAAATAAAATGCACCCGCAAAAGAAAAATGCAACAATGCTTTCAGAAGGAAAAAAACAGTGCACGCGGGCTACCCACCACCTCAACCACTGAGGGTGGGCCCTCGCCATCTTGGCATGTCACGCGTGCACGGGGTACATCCGGATACGGTAGAAAGCACCGTATATGAATGAGAGGACACATTAGACGATCAGAAAACATGTATTTTGCAATTTTATGCACCAAACTGGCTGTACAAGTTCTAAGGCCCTAGGATTATTTATCTCTTTTCTTTGGTCTAAAATAAAAATAGAGTCGCACATTAAAACGTCTCACAAATTGTCTCTAAGAATAGAGCCGCACATTAAAACGTCTCACAAATTGTCTCCAACAATAGAGTCACACAGAAAAACATCTCATGAATCGTCTCTAAGTTAATTAAAATTAAATACTTATTTTATTGAAGGCTAATTATAATCAAAAGTTTGTGGCGTTTTGAAAACATCGTAAAAAGCGTCTTTAGGTCGCTAGTGTTCATGAGTGTAGAGACCAATAAAAAAGCGACCCAGAAAAAGTGACCATACGAGATGTTTTTGTTGTAGTGGATGGACGGTGACAAGGAGTCGGTCAAGTCCGGCAACGGCGGTTCCAAGACGAGCAAGAACGGCGAGAAAGTGAAGAAGGGCGGCAAGTCAGTAACAAGTGGTGGCGGAAAGGGCGTGCGTCCAACTTGAACTTTTGCTCGCCTCTACGAAGTTCGCTGGCTCCTCAACTCTGAGCAAACACAGTCCAGAGTACTCGAACGTAACTGGCTTTGCATACTTGTAGACTTTCTTGAGGGTCTTGTAGCGATGAGGCCCGGAAGAATCCGTCGTGGCTTGTGAAGGGGGCGACACAAGTTGTGTGGGCGTCGATGCACCTGAGGAAGACCGTTGAGTCTTGGGCGTGGTAGATGCCGGATCGTTGGCATCCTCGTCGGCGTAGTCGTCGTGACCGTGACCATCATTTTAATTGTCATCGTCACTATGCACCTCGTTGTTGAGTTCTCCGTCCGTGTCGTGCGCGTCGTTGTCGCTATCACCTTGCGACCCATGCACGTCGTTGTTGGTGTCGGCTCCATTGCGGTCACTGCCATCGCGGTCACCTTGGTTGGGTGTCTTGCCAACCACTTGGACATCCTCCCCTGCATCATCATCAGTTGGAAATTCAACTGTGAATATGTTACCGTTTGAGGCATCGTCGGCTGCCGCGTTCCATTTTCACGCTTGGTTTTCTTCAAACACAACGTCATGTGAAATCCGTAGACGCTTGGTTCGCGGATCGTAAAAGTGATATGCCTTGGTGCCGGAACTTCTCTCGTATCCGATGAACACCATATTGGTGCTACGATCGGCAAGCTTTGAGAGATGCGGCTCCACCTTCTTCACATGGGCCACACTCCCAAATGTCCGTAGATGAGACACATTCGGTTATGTCCGTAAATTGCTTCATACAGAGTCTTACCGATCACCACCTTCGTTGGAGCCATGTTGAGAAGATAGACCGCCGTCGAGACAACTTCTCCCCAAAAAGTTCCCGACAAGTTCTTGCTCTTTAGTAAACTCCTTGCCATGTCAAAGATGGTTCAATTGTGCCTTTCAACAACCCCGTTCTGCTGCGGCGTATAAGGTGACGTGAGGAACCTTTTTATGCCAATCTTCTCGCAATAGTCGTTGAACTCGTTCGACGTAAACTCTCTGCCGCGATCTGTTCGTAGAGCCCGAACCTTCAACTTGTGTTCCATCTCCGTTGCAGCCTTCAGCTTCTTGAACGCTTCAAACGCCTCATCTTTAGATCGTAGGAGAATGACCGACATGTATATTGAGTAGTCATCTACCACAAGGAAGAAGTACTTCTTTCCTCCATGAGTTGCTGGGGTGATAGGGCCACATAGATCACCATGGAGCAGCTCGAGTGCATCACTTGCGTGATAGGTAGACTGAGCAGGGAACGGCCCGCGATGCTGTTTTCCAACCAAGCATCAATCACATACTCGATCAACATGGTCAATAAACGACATCCCAGATACCATCTCCATCTTCGACATCTTCAAGGCGTAGAAGTTAACATGTCCAAATCTAGCATGCCATAACCACGAATCATCATCACTCTTGGCGGCCCAACACTCCGGTTGAGACTGATCAAGGTTGAGGATATAGAGACTGTTCCGCGTGCGATTCACACGCGCTAGCACGTTTCGGAGGTTGTCGAAGATCGTCATCACTCCGTTCTCAATATCCACCTTGCATCCATTCTCGTCAAGTTTCCTGATAGAGAGGATGTTGTTCTGAAGCTGTAGGATGTAGTACACTCCAGTGAGTATGCGATGTTCTCCTGTGAGACCCTCGAAGAGGACAGAACCTTGCCCGCAAATATCCACACTTGAACCGTCACCGAACATGACCGAGCCTTGAACATCATATTCCAGGTCGAGGAACTTCTCCTTGCACCCCGCATGTGGTTACTGACAGCCATGTCAAGATACCATGACACATTCTAGTTTCCGGATAACTTCGGTGTTACTTCCTTCTCATGAAGTAGCACCTTCCGGCTTGGTTTCACAGAAGTGAAGCAGCAAGCGCTCGCCTTGGAGGAAGTCAAAGCAGAGACAGAGGACGACGTGCTGTTGCAGCAAGCGCTCGGGGTAGAGCTTATCTGGTTCGCATCCTCTAGCCATGTGCTTGAAAAACTACTACAGGCTATGGATTCCTTAAGCCCAGACGATGAGGTGACTAGAATGAGGGTGCTTGCCGCCAACATAATGGCGCACCTTGCCGGCAGACCCGTGTGATGCAATTCTCACAAGTGATCAACATCTCTCAGCAGCAAGCTGAAGAATCAGGACTGCATGCTGAAAATTATAGGAAGTTGCTTATGGAGAAAGGCTTCGATATCCTGGACAAGCTCGCCGCCGCTGATGAAGAAAACTGCAGAGCGATAAGCAACTCCCAGGGCCTGCTGTCCAAGGTAGTGGCGCCCCTAAGCTCCGACCTTCTACACCCAAACGACCACGAGGCATCATCAACCTCCATCGTAGACAAGTCGCTGGAAGTCGTGTCCCTGCTCATGGCTTCTCCGGGAGAGACCGTCGCCCAGCTGCGTAGCCAGATCTCAAACGACGAAGAAGCGATCTAACACATGGAGAGGATCCTAAGCTGTCGTGGATGCAGTGAACACGTTCGCATATTAACCAATAAGGTTATCACACAGCTCGGCATGGGAATCAATTAGGAGTCTCTGCGTGTGAACAAGATGCTCCTTGGAGACATCCTAGGTAGGGGTTGAGCAAAATGTGGTTGGCATGCATGATTCGGCGCATCCCATGAAAAATAAAGTAGACACACAGAACCACTGCACTATGTATGCAGTGCAGAGACTGTATGAACTCTGTGTTGGAAGGCACTGCTATTGTTCTTATTAGTATGTGTGTCTGAGTCCTAGCTATCCTATGTTATCATTTCCGAACTGCTAAATTAAACGACTGCTAGCGCAAATATTTTAGCACCCCTGTGACTGAGCCTAGGCAAGCTGCATTATCTATGGAGTAGTAATCCTGCATAACACCGTTCACGAGATGCACTAGAGAAATATGAGAGGAGTGGTTTTCAAGATTGATTGTGAAAAGGCATATGACAAGGTCAAATGGACATTCCTTGAACAAGCCCTGAGAATGAAAGAATTCCCTAGTAAATGGCGGCACTGTATCCAAAACTTTGTTACATGAGGTAGTGTGACAATTAAAGTCAATGATGGCATCGGTCATTACATTACACTAGATGATTCCCCGCACGTTGCTGCGGGAACATCTGCATACAAATTACTGTAAATACTTATTTTACCATGAAATTGAATTTATCAATTTGCAATTTAATTACTTATTTTATGAGTTCATTCTTAGCATTTATTAGGAGATGAACTCAACTTAGATCCTCTGAGACCAATATAGCATTAATGAGGACAATACAATAATGGGTACAACACAAAAAGAAGGTGATCAACAGTGGGGAAAAGAAATCAAAATTGTGTTCATATTTTTCTTCCCAAGTGAAACAGTTCTGTTCATTCACTACCAACTTTACATCTGTATAATGGAACACATGGCACTCATACATCCTTGATAGATGAGTATGATGTTAGCTCATCAATTTATTCTTCAAGAGAATGTGCCACAAAAAGGAATAATGAGAGGCACGATACCTAGTTCAACTCAGCCGGCTACCGAAACGGGTAGATCTGAAGCCAATGCATTCTACAACTATTATTTTATCAGAGTTGGGTTTAACTAAAGCTGAAAGTTGCTGGTTACATGGTTCTAGCATCAGGCCCATTATCAGACTACATCTTCATAGTCCAACAATACCACGACAATGGCTACACCATGGCCCCAACCATTATCCTCTATGTAATCAAAGGTTTCAAAATGTTGTAAGGCCCTTACTGTTTCTTCTCACATGTACAATACTTTTTCAATAACTGAACCGAGATGTACCATCTTTAGGTCTCTACTAAAAAGAAGTGATCCAAGAAATGAACTGATTGATGTACGTTTATCAAATTTATCAAAAAGCATACTACTCATCAGATCGATGATCGAGTATGAAAAGATCCAAAATTTTCAACGTGTATAGAACAATCAAGATAGAACCAGCGCTAACCACACAGGCAAAGATTGTAGCAAAGACGGGGCTGCTGAACCATTCATGTAGGCTGACCGGGACAGCGAGCACGGTGAAGATGGTAAAAAACAACGCTGAACATTCCGGCGAGCCCCACCATCTACTTCGCGTCCCATCGGTTCACTTTTTGTACCTACACAAATGCTGTGATAGAGAGCTCAAATCGAGCCTGCGACAGATGTCGAGGTAGGGTGGGCGAAGTGCGAACGTACCATGTGATGAAGACCGTGATGGACTGGGTGATGGCGAACACAAGACGGCGAGGAGCCAGGAGTTGCCAAACATGGCCGAGAAGATGGTGACGGCGCCGTCGGTGGCTGCGCGGCGGAGGAATCTTCTCCCGCGGACACCGTCTCCTCTTCGAGACATGTAAGGCCAACATGTGGGCTTCCAATTCGTTAGCCTTCCGCTAATCTTCAAGGGCTAAACCTGAATACTCTCGGGTAGAAGCGCTACTGGTTTTGGCCTTTGCGGTAGAACATCTCTGTATTATATTACTCCTCTATTTATTCGGTGAAGAAGAAGAGAAAGCGCCGGTTTTAGAAGACATAGAGATTGATGGGAAATCAATCATAGTGGGAGTTGATTAGGAAGATAATAAATGTGCATGCCAACTATTGGGCCATGAAGCTAGCATGCAAAACGCAGCGACCAGGTTTTATCTGACTACTAAACCGTGCACATGCATTAGAAAACGTGCGTACGTAGCAGGAAAAAATGTGCACACCGCAGGGGTATGATCTATCAATGACGTTGTTGTTGTTCCGGTGATGGGTCCCTCATGTAAGCTAATGTAAGCTAGAGGAGGAAAGATGACGTGGCTGACTGCTGATGTGGATATGCTGCATGCCAAGATAAATATGATAGTGAGGATGAACTATTTAGGTATAGTAGATTCAAATGAAAAAGGACTATGTTAGGGTGACTCCATGTCTCCAACACTACTGCAAAATAGACTAGCAATAGCGGGGCATAAAGTCCAGCACTGCCGGGCGAGGCAATAAGGGGCGCCCACCACTAATCTCCCGCCACTACTATAGGAAGGGCGCATGCCGATCTTATAGGTAGCAATGGCGGTCCCTCTTCTTCACCTACTATAGTCATGTGTGGTAGCAGTGGTTGGTTCATATTTATGCTCAACACTGGTAGAAATCAAGGCCAAATGGAGAAACGATGTCGCAACAACATTCTTGCTGCTATGTCAGCGTTTTAATCACTTTATTGCAGTATTTTGCGTCTGATCATCTCATTGCATTGCATTACACATATAAATTGTTCCCTCAACATTCAAACATTCATCCATACATATCGAAACTGCATGACACATTAATCGTACATATTACGTGAACGCGAGTGCCCAAACCGATAGAATGGGGATCAGCGGGCCACCTGCTCTAGAATCGGAGATCTGGCCTCTCGGCGAGCCCATTTGACTACCTCATCCGGCATTGGTATGGTGGTTGGACTCAGACCCAACTAGATCCGCAACCTCTCATCAGGGTCGCCCCCATCAAGATGCACAATGCGAGGTCATTGAATCACCTCTCTGCTATCTTCTGAATTGCTACGAAACCACACCGAGTCACTGGAACACTTATAAACCGAGCTAACATCACCTCCCCGAGTTGCTCTGACCGATGCTTGTCCCGCGTCCACTGCTCCATGTCTGCCACAGAGACCCTCCCATAATTCTTCTCGTGAATTGTTAGCACATAGAAACATACACAAAAATATCAATCACCAGTAACTGACTCGTCCACTGGAACAACCTGGTTTTGGCAACACTGGAAAGCGGATACAACTGTAAGAATATATTATATTATCCGAGAAAGTATAGATGTGGTAGCTTTGTAGGAAATGGTCAAGTTTGACTTTAGTTGTTTAGACTTGAAATCTATGGACCCCTTGGAGCATTTTGATTGGCGGTGGGTGGCTTCAGTGGGGCCTTTGGGTGGAATTATGTTGGCCATAGTCATGACTGCTACAAGGATGTTGGCTAGGCAAAATGTTGTTTCTTTCTTTCAGCTACCATTCGTCACCGCGTCACTCTCAAGGAGTGAGTGGTGTTGGTGGTCTACGGCCAGAAAATCAAACTCGCTCTGCCGATTTATTGATGGAAATCCAATCTAATGCCGCGGCTCCCTCCTGGGCTCCGTTGCCCATAGTAGTGGGTGGGTATTTCAACTTGATCTTCTCGGGAGAGGACACGAACAATGCTAACATAGACTCACCTAGGATGCATCTCTTTAATAATGTGAATGCCTCTATGGAGCTTCGAGATGTGGCCATATCAAGGACTAGATATACCTGGACTAACAAGCTGCTTTCCCTAGTCAGCAGAATGCTTGATTGGGTTTTTCGTCTTCCCGGATTGGGAAATGTGTATCCTTCTATTTTCTTCCCTTTAGCTACTTGGACAAGGAGCTGTGACACGATTTGAGGAGAAAGGGGGAATACTGATGGTGCACCAAAATCCGGGATGTCCTTGCAATAAAACCAAGGCCCTTGACACGCCTTGATAGTTTCTGCAAACTTAATCGCGGGGTAAGTCCTAGTTCTCCTAACCCTAGACTCATTAACAACGACACAATTGGACCATATTTGTCTTTGAAGCACTAGAAGGCCCCTTCTTTATATTTTGTGGGAGGCAGGTGAAGCTGCATTTGAAAAATGCCCAATGGTGGTCAGTATCAATGAAATTCTCACAGAGCGACACGAAACTGGCGAGATTACTCATGGTACATTGGGTGGAAAGTGGTGGATTTGTGCGCCAAAGTAATTCAGAAATTCACGGAAGAAAGGATGCGGCAACATAGAGAAACCCCTATCTATATGAGTTGTGAGGACTACCAGTTCATCTGGATTCGGGGCCAGCTCCACTTCGCTGGCATCAGGCAACCTCCATCCCACTTCTGGCATGAGTCCGTCGGCGGTGAGATCCCGCACCGAAGGAAATATGCCCTAGAAGCAATAATAAAGTTATTATTTATCTCCTTATATCATGATAAATGTTTATTATTCATGCTATAATTGTATTAACCAGAAATATAATACATGTGTGAATACATAGACAAATAGTATGTCACTAGTATGCCTCTACTTGACTAGCTCGTTGATCGAAGATGGTTAAGTTTTCTAGCCATAGACATGAGTTGTCATTTGATTAACATGACCACATCATTAGGAGAATAATGTGATTGACTTGACCCATTTCGTTAGCTTAGCACTTGATCGTTTAGTTTGTTGCTATTGCTTTCTTCATGACTTATACATGTTCCTATGACTATGAGATTATGCAAATCCCATTTACCGGAGCAACACTTTGCGTGCTACCAAACGTCACAACGTAACTGGGTGATCATAAAGGTGCTCTATAGGTGTCTCCGAAGGTACTTGTTGGGTTGGCGTATTTCGAGATTAGGATTTGTCACTCCGATTGTCGGAGATGTATCTCTGGGCCCTCTCGGTAATGCACATCACATAAGCCTTGCAAGCATTGCAACTAATAAGTTAGCTGCGGGATGATGTATTACAGAACGAGTAAAGAGACTTGCCGGTAACGAGATTGAACTAGGTATTAAGATACCGACGATCAAATCTCGAGCAAGTAACATGCCGATGACAAAGGGAACAACGTATGTTGTTATGCGGTCTGACCGATAAAAGATCTCCGTAGAATATGTAGGAGCCAATATGAGAATCCAGGTTCCGCTATTGGTTATTGACTGGAGACGTGTCTCAGTCATGTCTACATTGTTCTCGAACCCGTAGGGTCCGCATGCTTAACGTTACGATGACAGTTTCATTACGAGTTTATATATTTTGATGTACCGAAGGTTGTTCGGAGTCCCGGATATGATCACGGACATGACGAGGAGTCTCTAAATGGTCGAGACATAAAGATCGATATATTGGACGGCTATATTCGGACACCGGAAGTGTTCGGGTGATTTCGGAGAAAACCGGAGTGCCGGAAGGGTTACCGGAACCCCCTGGGGAAGTATTGGGCCTTAGTGGGCCTGAGGGGAGAGAGAGGGCAGCAGCCCAGGAGGTGGCGCGCCCCCTCCCATAGGGAGTCCGAATTGGACTAGGGGAGGGGGCGCGGCCCCTCTTTCCCTCCCCCTCTCCCTCTCTTTCCTCTGTCCTTCTCTCTTCCTAGTTGGACTAGGAAAGGGGAGTCCTACTCCTACTAGGAGGAGGACTCCCCCCTCCTTGGCGCACCTCAAGGGCCGGCCGGCCTCTCCCTCTTGCTCCTTTATATACAGGGGCAGGGGGGCACCTCTAGACACACAAGTTGATCTTCGTGATCGTTCTCTTAGCCGTGTGCGGTGCCCTCCTCCACCATAATCCTCGATAATATTGTAGCGGTGCTTAGGCGAAGCCCTGCGATGGTAGAACATCAAGATCGTCACCACGCTGTCATGCTGATGGAACTCTTTCCCGACACTTTGCTGGATCGGAGTCCGGGGATCGTCATCGAGCTGAACGTGTGCTAGAACTCGGAGGTGCCGTAGTTTCGGTGCTTGATCGGTCAGGCCGTGAAGACGTACGACTACATCAACCGCATTGTGCTAACGCTTCCGCTTCCGGTCTACGAGGGTATGTAGACAACACTCTCTCCTCTCGTTGCTATGCATCACCATGATCTTGCGTGTGCGTAGGAAAATTTTGAAATTACTACGTAACCCAACAGTGGCATCCGAGCCTAGGTTTTATGCGTTGATGTTGTGCACGAGTAGAACACAAGTGAGTTGTGGGCGATATAAGTCATACTGCTTACCAGCATGTCATACTTTGGTTCAGCGGTATTGTTGGATGAAGCGGCCCGGACCGACATTACGCGTATGCTTACGTGAGACTGGTTCTACCGACGTGCTTTGCACACAGGTGGCTAGCGGGTGTCAGTTTCTCCAACTTTAGTTGAACCGAGTGTGGCTACGCCCGGTCCTTGCGAAGGTTAAAACAACCCCAACTTGACAAACTATCATTGTGGTTTTGATGCGTAGGTAAGAACGGTTCTTGCTAAGCCCATAGCAGCCACGTAAAACTTGCAACAACAAAGTAGAGAACGTCGAACTTGTTTTTGCAGGGCATGTTGTGATGTGATATGGTCAAGACATGATGCTAAATTTTATTGTATGAGATGATCATGTTTTGTAACCGAGTTATCGGCAATTGGCAGGAGCCATATGGTTGTCGCTTTATTGTATGCAATGCAATCGCGTTGTAATGCTTTACTTTATCACTAAGCGGTAGCGATAGTCGTGGAAGCATAAGATTGGCGAGACGACAACTATGCTACGATGGTGATCAAGGTGTTGCGCCAGTGACGATGGTGATCATGACGGTGCTTTGAAGATGGAGATCACAAGCACAAGATGATGATGGCCATATCATATCACTTATATTGATTGCATGTGATGTTTATCTTTTATGCATCTTATCTTGCTTTGATTGACGGTAGCATTATAAGATGATCCTTCACTAAATTATCAAAGTATAAGTGTTCTCCCTGAGTATGCACCGTTGCGAAAGTTCTTCGTGCTGAGACACCACGTGATGATCGGGTGTGATATGCTCTACGTTCAAATACAACGGGTGCAAAACAGTTGCACACGCGGAATACTCAGGTTTAACTTGACGAGCCTGGCATATAACAGATATGGCCTCGGAACACGGAGACCGAAAGGTCGAGCGTGAATCATATAGTAGATATGATCAACATATTGATGTTCGCCATTGATACTACTCCATCTCATGTGATGATTAGACATGGTTTAGTTGATATGGATCACGTGATCACTTAGAGGATTAGAGGGATATCTTTCTAAGTGGGAGTTCTTAAGTAATATGATTAATTGAACTTAAATTTATCATGAACTTAGTACCTGATAGTATCTTTCTTGTCTATGTTTGATTGTAGATAGATGGCTCATGTTGTTGTTCCGTTGAATTTTAATGCGTTCCTTGAGAAAGCAAAGTTGAAAGATGATGGTAGCAATTACACGGACTGGGTCCGTAACTTGAGGATTATCCTCATTGCTGCACAGAAGAATTACGTCCTGGAAGCACCGCTAAGTGCCAAGCCTGCTGCAGGAGCAACACCAGATGTTATGAACGTTTGGCAGAGCAAAGCTGATGACTACTCGATAGTTCAGTGTGCCATGCTTTACGGCTTAGAACCGGGTCTTCAACGGCGTTTTGAACATCATGGAGCATATGAGATGTTCGAGGAGTTGAAGTTAATATTTCAAGCAAATGCCCGGATTGAGAGATATGAAGTCTTCAATAAGTTCTATAGCTGCAAGATGGAGGAGAATAGTTCTGTCAGTGAACATATACTCAAAATGTCTAGGTATCATAATCACTTGACTCAACTGGGGGTTAATCTTCCTGTTGATAGTGTCATTGACAGAGTTCTTCAATCACTGCCACCAAGCTACAAAAGCTTCATGATGAACTATAATATGCAAGGGATGAATAAGACTATTCCTGAGCTCTTTGCAATGCTGAAAGCCGCGGAGGTAGAAATCAAGAAGGAGCATCAAGTGTTGATGGTCAATAACACCACCAGTTTCAAGAAAAAGGGCAAAGGGAAGAAGAAAGGGAACTTCAAGAAGAACAGCAAACAAGTTGCTGCTCAGGAGAAGAAACCCAAGTCTGGACCTAATCTTGAGACTGAGTGCTTCTACTGCAAGCAGACTGGTCACTGGAAGCGGAACTGCCCCGAGTATTTGACGGATAAGGATGGCAAAGTAAACGAAGGTATATGTGATATACATGTTATTGATGTGTACCTTACTAATGCTCGCAGTAGCACCTGGGTATTTGATACTGGTTCTGTTGCTAACATTTGCAACTCGAAACAGGGGCTACGGATCAAGCGAAGATTGGCTAAGGATGAGGTGACGATGCGCGTAGGAAATGGTTCCAAAGTCGATGTGATCGCGGTCGGCACGCTACCTCTACATCTACCTTCGGGATTAGTAGTAGACCTAAATAATTGTTATTTGGTGCCAGCGTTGAGCATGAACATTATATCTGGATCTTGTTTGATGCGAGACGGTTATTCATTTAAATCAGAGAATAATGGTTGTTCTATTTATATGAGTAATATCTTTTACGGTCATGCACCCTTGAAGAGTGGTCTATTTTTGATGAATCTCGATAGTAGTGATACACATATTCATAATGTTGAAATCAAAAGATGCAGAGTTGATAATGATAGTGCAACTTATTTGTGGCACTGCCGTTTAGACCATATCGGTGTAAAGCGCATGAAGAAACTCCATACTGATGGACTTTTGGAACCACTTGATTATGAATCACTTGGTACTTGCGAACCGTACCTCATGGGTAAGATGACTAAAATGCCGTTCTCCAGTACTATGGAGAGAGCAACAGATTTGTTGGAAATCATACATACAGATGTATGTGGTCCAATGAATGTTGAGGCTCGTGGCGGATATCGTTATTTTCTCACCTTCACAGATGATTTAAGCAGATATGGGTATATCTACTTAATGAAACATAAGTCTGAAACATTTGAAAAGTTTAAAGAATTTCAGAGTGAAGTTGAAAATCATCGTAACAATAAAATAAAGTTTCTACGATCTGATCGTGGAGGAGAATATTTGAGTTATGAGTTTGGTCTACATTTGAAACAATGCGGAATAGTTTCGCAACTCACGCCACCCGGAACACCACAGCGTAATGGTGTGTCCGAACGTCGTAATCGTACTTTATTAGATATGGTGCGATCTATGATGTCTCTTACTGATTTACCATTATCGTTTTGGGGTTATGCTTTAGAGACGGCTGCATTCACGTTAAATAGGACACCATCGAAATCCGTTGAGACGACGCCTTATGAACTGTGGTTTGGCAAGAAACCAAAGTTGTCGTTTCTAAAAGTTTGGGGCTGCGATGCTTATGTGAAAAAGCTTCAACCTAATAAGATCGAACCCAAATCGGAGAAATGTGTCTTCATAGGATACCCAAAGGAGACTGTTGGGTACACCTTCTATCACAGATCCGAAGGCAAGACTTTTGTTGCTAAATTCAGAGTTTTTCTAGAGAAAGAGTTTCTCTCGAAAGAAGTGAGTGGGAGAAAAGTAGAACTTGATGAGGTAACTGTACCTGCTCCCTTATTGGAAAGTAGTACATCACAGAAACCGGTTTCTGTGACACCTACACCAATTAGTGAGGAAGATAATGATAATGATCATGAAACTTCAGATCAAGTTACTACCGAACCTCATAGATCAACTAGAGTAAGATCCGCACCAGAGTGGTACGGTAGTCCTATTCTGGAAGTCATGCTACTAGATCATGATGAACCTACGAACTATGAAGAAGCGATGGTGAGCCCAGATTCCGCAAAATGGCTAGAAGCCATGAAATATGAGATGGGATCCATGTATGAGAACAAAGTGTGGACTTTGGTTGACTTGCCCGTTGATCGGCAAGCAATTGAAAATAAATGGATCTTCAAGAAGAAGACTGACGCTGACGCTAATGTTACTGTCTATAAAGCTCGATTTGTTGCAAAAGGTTTTCGACAAGTTCAAGGGATTGACTACGATGAGACCTTCTCACCCATAGCGATGCTTAAGTCTGTCCGAATCATGTTAGCAATTGCCGCATTTTATGATTATGAAATTTGGCAAATGGATGTCAAAACTGCATTCCTGAATGGATTTCTGGAAGAAGAGTTGTATATGATGCAACCAGAAGGTTTTGTCGATCCAAAGGGAGCTAACAAAGTGTGCAAGCTCCAGAGATGCATTTATGGACTGGTGCAAGCCTCTCAGAGTTGGAATAAACGCTTTGATAGTATCATCAAAGCATTTGGTTTTGTACAGACTTTTGGAGAAGCCTGTATTTACAATAAAGTGAGTGAGAGCTCTGTAGCATTTCTAATATTATATGTGGATGACATATTATTGATTGGAAATAATATAAAAATTTTGGATAGCATAAAGGGATACTTGAATAAGAGTTTTTCAATGAAAGACCTCGGTGAAGCTGCTTACATATTGGGCATTAAGATCTATAGAGATAGATCAAGACGCTTAATTGGACTTTCACAAAGCACATACCTTGACAAGGTTTTGAAGAAGTTCAAAAGGGATCAAGCAAAGAAAGGGTTCTTGCCTGTGTTACAAGGTGTGAAGTTGAGTAAGACTCAATGTCCGACCACCGCAGAAGATAGAGAGAAAATGAAAGATGTTCCCTATGCTTCAGCCATAGGCTCTATCATGTATGCAATGCTGTGTACCAGACCTGATGTGTGCCTTGCTATAAGTCTAGTAGGGAGGTACCAAAGTAATCCAGGAGTGGATCACTGGACAGCGGTCAAGAACATCCTGAAATAGCTGAAAAGGACTAAGGATATGTTTCTCGTATATGGAGGTGACAAAGAGCTCATCGTAAATGGTTATGTTAATGCAAGCTTTGACACTGATCTGGCCGATTCTAAATCGCAAACCGGATACATATTTTTACTAAACGGAGGATCTGTCAGTTGGTGCAGTTCAAAACAAAGCGTCGTGACGGGATCTACATGTGAAACAGAATACATAGCTGCTTCGGAAGCAGCAAATGAAGGAGTCTGGATGAAGGAGTTCATATCCGATCTAGGTGTCATACCTAGTGCATCGGGTCCAATGAAAATCTTTTGTGACAATAGTGGTGCAATTGCCTTGGCAAAGGAATCCAGATTTCACAAGAGAACCAAGAACATCAAGAGACGCTTCAATTCCATTCAGGATTTAGTCCAAGTGGGAGACATAGAAATTTGCAAGATACATACGGATCTGAATGTTGCAGATCCGCTGACTAAGCCTATTCCACGAGCAAAACATAATCAGCACCAAGGCTCCATGAGTGTTAGAATCATTACTGTGTAATCTAGATTATTGACTCTAGTGCAAGTGGGAGACTCAAGAAAATATGCCCTAGAGGCAATAATAAAGTTATTATTTATTTCCTTATATCATGATAAATGTTTATTATTCATGCTAGAATTGTATTAACCGGAAACATAATACATGTGTGAATACATAGACAAACAATATGTCACTAGTATGCCTCTACTTGACTAGCTCCCTCCTGGGCTCCGTTGCCCATAGTAGTGGGTGGGTATTTCAACTCGAATACATAGACAAACAATGCTAACATAGACTCGCCTAGGATGCATCTCTTTAATAATGTGAATGCCTCTATGGAGCTTCGAGATGTGGCCATATCAAGGACTAGATATACCTGGAATAACAAGCTGCTTTCCCTAGTCAGCAGAATGCTTGATTGGGTTTTTCGTCTTCTCGGATTGGGAAATGTGTATCCTTCTATTTTCTTCCCTTTAGCTACTTGGACAAGGAGCTGTGACACGATTTGAGGAGAAAGGGGGGATACTGATGGTGCACCAAAATCCGGGATGTCCTTGCAATAAAACCAAGGCCCTTGACACGCCTTGATAGTTTCTGCAAACTTAATCGCGGGGTAAGTCCTAGTTCTCCTAACCCTAGACTCATTAACAACGACACAATTGGACCATATTTGTCCTTGAAGCACTAGAAGGCCCCTTCTTTATATTTTGTGGGAGTCAGGTGAAGCTGCATTTCAAAAATGCCCAATGGTGGTCAGTATCGATGAAATTCTCGCAGAGCGACACGAAACTGGCAAGATTACTCATGGCACATTGGGTGGAAAGTGGTGGATTTGTGCGCCAAAGTAATTCAGAAATGCACGGAAGGAAGGATGCGACAACATAGAGAAACCCCTATCTATATGAGTTGTGAGGAGTACCAGTTCATCTGGATTCGGGGCCAGCTCCACTTCGCTGGCATCAGGCAACCTCCATCCCACTTCTGGCATGAGTCCGTCGGCGGTGAGATCCCGCACTGAAGGAAATATGCCCTAAAGGCAATAATAAAGTTATTATTTATTTCCTTATATCATGATAAATGTTTATTATTCATGCTAGAATTGTATTAACCGGAAACATAATACATGTGTGAATACATAGACAAATAGTATGTCACTAGTATGCCTCTACTTGACTAGCTCGTTGATCGAAGATGGTTAAGTTTCCTAGCCATAAACATGAGTTGTCATTTAATTAACGGGATCACATCATTAGGAGAATAATGTGATTGACTTGACCCATTTCGTTAGCTTAGCACTTGATCGTTTAGTTTGTTGCTATTGCTTTCTTCATGACTTATACATGTTCCTATGACTATGAGATTATGCAACTCCCGTTTACCGGAGGAACACTTTGTGTGCTACCAAACGTCACAACGTAACTGGGTGATTATAAAGGTGCTCTACAGGTGTCTCCGAAGGTACTTGTTGGGTTGGCGTATTTCGAGATTAGGATTTGTCACTCCGATTGTCGGAGATGTATCTCTGGGCCCTCTCGGTAATGCACATCACATAAGCCTTGCAAGCATTGCAACTAATAAGTTAGCTGCGGGATGATGTATTACGGAACGAGTAAAGAGACTTGCCGATAACGAGATTGAACTAGGTATTAAGATACCGGCGATCAAATCTCGGGCAAGTAACATACCGATGACAAAGGGAACAACGTATGTTGTTATGCGGTCTGACCGATAAAAGATCTTCGTAGAATATGTACGAGCCAATATGAGCATCCAGGTTCCGCTATTGGTTATTGACCGAAGACGTGTCTCGGTCATGTCTACATTGTTCTCGAACCCGTAGGGTCCGCACGCTTAACGTTATGATGACAGTTTCATTATGAGTTTATATATTTTGATGTGCCGAAGGTTGTTCGGAGTCCCGGATATGATCACGGACATGACGAGGAGTGTCGAAATGGTCGAGACATAAATATCGATATATTGGACGGCCCGGAAGTGTTTCGGGTTATTTCGGAGAAAACCGGAGTGCCGGGCCTGAGGGGAGAGAGAGGGCAGCAGCCCAAGAGGTGGCGCGCCCCCTCCCATAGGGAGTCCGAATTGGACTAGGGGAGGGGGGCGCGGCCCCTCTTTCCCTCTCCCTCTCCCTCTCTTTCCTTCCCCCTTCTCTCTTCCTAGTTGGACTAGGAAAGGGGAGTCCTACTCCTACTAGGAGGAGGACTCCCCCCTCCTTGGCACGCCTCAAGGGCCGGCCGGCCTCCCCCCCTTGCTCCTTTTTATACAGGGGCAGGGGGGAACCTCTAGACACACGAGTTGATCTTCGTGATCGTTCTCTTAGCCGTGTGCGGTGCCCCCCTCCACCATAATCCTCGATAATATTGTAGCGGTGCTTAGGCGAAGCCCTGCGACGGTAGAACATCAAGATCGTCACCACGTCGTCGTGCTGACGGAACTCTTCCCCGACACTTTGGTGGATCGGAGTCTGGGGATCGTCATCGAGCTGAACATGTGCTAGAAATCGGAGGTGTCGTAGTTTCGGTGCTTGATCGGTCGGGCCCTGAAGACGTACGACTACATCAACCGTGTTGTGCTAACGCTTCCGCTTCCGGTCTACGAGGGAACGTAGACAACACTCTCCCCTCTCGTTGCTATGCATCACCATGATCTTGCTTGTGCGTAGGAAAATTTTGAAATTACTACATAACCCAACACGCACCTCCTTCTTTGTTACCCTAGAATGAAACCAATTCTCTTGGACCTATCCGAGCGGCCGAGCGAAAGAGGAAGATGAGGCCTTCATCGCCCATTTCTTCTTTTCCTTCCTATCGAGGCGAGATTCTTGTCCTTGCCCATGGCAGGCGAGGACGGCAACAACAACAGAGGGAGAGGAATAGAGCAACGACGGTTTTGGTGACAAACTAGCGAGTGGGGAACGGTAGTTTCCAATTTACCCCCTCTATCTTTTATTGATAACAAAGGGACGTGTTGCATTGACGAATCTCATCCAGGGAGCGACCGAATCAGCAGTTCGTCTAGAGCCCACGCTGGGACGGTTACAACGCAACTGACATGGTGGGGGTGCGCGAGTCGATGCATCCTGAAGCATGTCATCATTGCTGCTACAGTATCCAAAATGTACGCCTGGTATTCCACATATCACTCTCGAGATTAAAGCCAAAAATCCCACTGATTCCCCAGTGAAGTACCAAAACCACATTGTACCGCCCAGACGAATCCTTGACGAAGTAACGGTCGCTCGGGAGAAGTTTTGATTTGAAAATAAATCATGCAAAGAGTTGAAATATGGTGAATTGGGCATTTCAGATCTATTTTGACCTTCTTCTAGGTTTCAAAGTCCAAAATTCACAAGTGTATCTGGAGCTGACTGAAATTGGTGTTTCCCTGGGATAATGAATGGCATCGCTCCCAGTGCATGATGCCATCCATCAAATCTGGCACTCGGATTTTATGATACATCCATATTTGGATCACTAGTCGGACTCCCCTAGCAGATGAATGAGTATCACCAAACTTTTCCTACAACTCAGTTATCCAGCTCAAACCCTCAAAAGTTTAACTCTGAAAATCCATTGTAATCTTTACCCGAGCAAGTTTTATGAAGATCCCTATAACTAGTAAAATAGTTTGGATATCGACTTTTCTGAACATTCAGTTGAAATTCGTGCTCTAAAAAAACTATCTGCGAAGATCCCGATGGACTCAGGGGCTAATGATGTGGTTATATATTCGGGGTAAGCCTAAAGTGGCCTTATGATCTCTAGGGCCCACTGGGCCTACACCATGAACCAGCAAGACTCAGATAATGAAGCATCCAAAGGAAGGTTTTTCGGACCGACCTAAAACGTGGCTTAACCGAATGACCTCACGGCACTGGTTCACTCGAGCGATCTCATGATGATGTTCAACTCTGATGACTAAGACAATCACTTGGTTGACATGCGTGTAGAGTATAACTGCCTTGGGGTAACTGAAGGAAATATGCCCTAGAGGCAATAAAAAAGTTGTTATTTTATATTTCCTTATTCATGATAAAGGTTTATTATTCATGCTAGAATTGTATTGACCAGAAACCTTAATACATGTGTGAATACATAAACAAAAACACCATGTCCCTAGTGAGCCTCTACTTGACTAGCTCGTTGATCAAAGATGGTTAAGGTTTCCTAACCATGGACATGAGTTGTCATTTGATAATGGGATCACATCATTAAGAGAATGATGTGATGGACAAGACCCATCCATTACCTTAGCATAATGATTGTTCAATTTTATTGCAATTGCTTTCTTCATGTCAAATACATATTCCTTCAACCATGACATTAGGCAACTCCCGGATACCGGAGGAATGCCTTGTGTGCTATCAAACGTCACAACGTAACTCAGTGATTATAAAGATGCTCTACAGGTATCTCCGAAGGTGTTTGTTGAGTTGGCATAGGTCAAGATTAGGATTTGTCACTCCGAGTATCGGAGAGGTATCTCTGTGCCCACTCGGTAATACACATCATAAGCTTGCAAGCAAACGACTAAGGAGTTAGTCACGGGGTGATATATTACGGAACGAGTAAAGAGACTTGCCGGTAACGATATTGAACTAGGTATGAAGATACCGACGATCGAATCTCGGGCAAGTAACATACCGACAGACAAAAAGAATAACGTATGTTGTCATAACGGTTCAACCGATAAAGATCTTCGTAGAATATGTAGGAGCCAATAGGGGCATCCAGGTTCCGCTATTGGTTATTGATCGGAGAGGTGTCTCGGTCATGTCTACATAGTTCTCGAATCCGTAGGGTCCGCACGCTTAACGTTCGATGATGATAACCCGTAGGGTGACCGATTGTTATTCGGAGTCCCAGGTGAGATCATGGACATGATGAGGAGTCTCGAAATGGTCGAGAGGTAAAGATTGATATATATGACGATAGTATTCGGACACCGGAAGTGTTCCAGATGGTACTGAGTACATATCGGGTCACCGGAAGGGGTTCCGGGCACCCCCGACAAAAGATATGGGCCTTATGGGCCAAAAGGGGAAACACACCAGCCACCAGGGGCTGGTGCGCCCCTCATATGGGCAGAACCA
>NC_041392.1:722518796-722534984 GCF_002162155.2 Triticum dicoccoides
CACACCCCAGATAATTGTTAGTCGTGTGCGGCACCCCCTTCACTGTTTACTCCCACGGTCATATGTTCGTAGTGCTTAGGAGAAGCCCTGCGAGAATCACTTCACCATCATCGTCACCATGCCGTCGTGCTGACAGAACACATCTACTACCTTGACGTCTTGCTAGATCAAGAAGGCGATGGATGTCATCGAGCTGAACGTGTGCAGGACACAGAGGTGCCGTGCGTTCGGTACTTGATCGGTTGAAGCGCGAAGAAGTTTGACTACATCAACCGCGTTGAGAAACACTTCCACTTGCGGTCTACGAGGGTACGTAGACACACTCTCCCCCTCGTTGCTATGCATCTCCATTGATAGACCATTGTGTGTGCATAATTTTTTTTTGTTTTCCATGCAACATTTCCCAACTGTAACTCAAGTGGCACGAGTATTATGTGAGACATATATTGTATACTCAAATTATATGTTACATCTTGCAGTGCCTGTAGTTATGGCATCGAAACTGAACCCTTGTAACAGGCAAGAAACAGAGGGCATGCGAACTCTAAATAAGTTAGCTCCCTTCACCTAGACTGGGGATCACATCCCTTGTAATCATACACTCATAGGTAGAGAAAGAAAGCTCCAATAGCACAGGACGTGCGGCTTGTTACTCTTCAGAGAGGGGTCTAAACCAACCAAAAATCTCTTTGTCTCACACTTGTACCCAGTGAGAGCACCCTCCTTACCCCTCTAGTAATGTTAGAATCATCCCCACGACAACAGACAGAATTGTGGGATCAAGCTAAGAGGGTGTCACAAGAAGAAAATGACACGTTTGCACTAACTTTCCTACCCCAAGAGATAGATGAACGATGTTGTCCATGAAAGTAGATACTACTGATACGTCTTTAATGTATTTATAATTTTTTATTTTCCATGTTGTATCAATCTTGGATGTTTTATGTGCAACTATATGCAATTACACACACACACACACTAGCAAAAGGGCCTACAAAATATCACATGTGGTTCAAGATTTTAGCAATCCAATCACCGACTTGTATATGTCTATTTCATTCAAGCACTAGCTCTTCTGTCATGACCTCTAAGCTCATCCTCGCTTCACTGTGAAGTCGAGAGAGTATCCATATCGGCACATATGCCAGATTATTGCTACATCTCACCCTTAGTCTTTTTATTTTTGAAGAGGCTTGTTGATTGTCTATTTGGGGACATATATAAATTGATGGGATCATATGTAAATTTGTGTGGTGATACTATTTTTGTTTGGAGTAGATGATACTTCTAATTAATAAAGATTTTTTTTATGGTATCGAAAGCTGGCCAATGACCCAATAAAGAGAATAGAAAAATGGATGTGGCTGAATCATCTTCTAAAAAAGGGATGTGGCTAAATCATAGGCAGCCCGTGACAGTGAAATAAAAGGTTGCTTTCCTCTAAAAAAAGTGAAATAAAAAACATTCCTTCTAAAAAAGGGAGCTTGTGCCGACTGCAGCCTGCAGTCGCCGCTCCTAGCGCACGCGCGCATGTAATGCGCCCAAGCGAGGAGAGGTCGAGCTCTTCCCCAAGATGCCATCTCCGCCGCCATCCTCTCGCCTCCAGCCGGCGAGCCCAACTGTCCTCTATAACCTCGCGTCGCCGCCCTTCTCTATGCCCTCTCTCTTCCCTTCCTCCCTCTCCATGGTCCTCTTCTTCTCCTGTCTCTCTCCTCCCTCATCTCTCTCTCCTCCATCATCTCTCTCTCCTCCCTGTTGTTCCTATACAGTGAAGCAATTTGATGGGTAAAGAAGCATGTCTCTATCGATTGGAGAATAATTCTTTGTTATTTGATCGGTGATTGATTTTAAAAAAATCCTATTCAGTGAGTGCTCTCCTGTGTCCAGTCTGCTCGGGTGCCCATTGCATTTGCATCTGGCTGTAGATAACGATCCACTGTATGTCCTCCGATATTATCTTCTTAGCCGACCTCATCCTTGTCTCTCCCCCCATGCCTTTTCTCCGCACACTCTCGATTCTCTCTTCCTTCTCTTCCCTTCTCCCTGTCCAGCAGGGAACTACCACCGTGCGCAGCACTCCCAGTCCCCCCTCAACGGTCGCCACTGCTTCAACGCTGTCCCCGTAGGCTCTCGTTCCAGATCGGATCGGATCGAGGCCACCACCGAGCCTCCCGAGCGCCTCCACCTACACCTAGCTCCAGCGCCTCCTTTCTCCTTCTTCCTCCACCATATTTCTGTTTCAATTGGCCATGAGCCAGCCAGCAGGGGAGCCAGCCGCTGCCTTCCAGGTCGCCGGAAGCCGGTGCCCGTCCCGTCCTCCCCCCTGCGACCGACGCCGACAGAGCTGCCATCGACATTTTCTTATTTCTGGAAGAACTAAATACTCTAGATAACAACCTTGTAATCATCATACATGATTTTTATATCGCAAGAATCTCATCAATTGTGTTTAAATTTACATGGATACAAAAGACAAATCATGTTGAAGACTACAAAAAATAAATGGATTTTGACAATTGAAACTTTATTATTATCTTTTACCTGGAAGCTCTTCCACTTGTGTGACATATTATCACTGTGAATACTGTGAGAAGAAAAGGTTAATAACGTCGCACATGCATGGTTCGTTCAACAATACCATGTAATCGCTCCTTCCTCCTCGTGACGCCTCATCATGGCTCCAGTTCCTCCAGTAAACCCGCTCGCGATCTCACCTAAGATGGCGGCCCAGCTGACGCTGGGGCACATGCTTTTCATCTGGGCGATCTTTCCGCCTTCCATATCCACGTGCACGCTCCTTGTTGATCGGGAATCACTCTCACTTGAGAGGCAGCCGCTGCCACTGGTACTCGTAGTGCTCATACGCCACCTGCTACTCGTCTAGCTGCACCACATGCCGGCCGGCGCATCCACTGCCACACCAGCTCCGGTTCGCGGCCTGTCGACGGTGGCCGCAGTAGCTTCACGACCAATGGCCCCTCTTTTCCCACCTGTGATCTCCTCGAGCACGCGTGTCCCATCGTCCTCTTTCTCTTTGCACGCTGCCATTCTGATGCCTTCATGCTCCTTGTGGCAGCTGTTGTGTTTGCGGTAGAGATTGTTGTCTGAGCCAGTGGAGCTGCAGCAGGACCGCATGAGCTTCTCGGCTTCTTGCTGATCGATGACAATGATGACAAAGGGCGCGCAGACATAGTCTCGCCGAGGGATGGCAGTCTGCAGTGAGCTGCGAGATTTGGCGTCGATGTCAAACCATTGGAACAGGTTATTATCGCTGAGAGCAAGGTGTGCCAGGGTCGCCCTACCTCTGGCAGGAGATCCTGCACTATTTTGTCAGGATGATTGCCTTCTTCCATAGCCGGCTCAGGGGCATCTTGTCTGCATGCTGATCGGGTTCTTTCCCAATCTGATGGAGATGTGCAGCTTGTCCGATGCTTTATTTGTGGCTTGTTTGCCATGTCTATCTATGCGCTTCCTTGTAGAACGTATAAAAGTTTATTTCCTTCCATATTTTAATCTACATGTACGTGCTGCAATCAAACTACTCTAGTGTCGTTAAAAAACGAAAACACTAACGCCCACACGTGTGGGCGTTACCCAACTCGCCCACACGCCTGGATCGTCGTTCACTGGCTTTTGCACGAATCTTGACACGAAAAGGTGGATTTGGGGTGCCACGTAGGACGGGGCTGGTGTGTGGGCGTTGGAGAGTTTGCCCACACGCCCGCACCATGCTGTTTGCCAGCTGCATTGTGTGGGCGAACTGCTTTTCGCCCACATAGTCACCAACTAGGTCATGCGCGTGTGGGCGAACTGCTTTTCGCCCACACGACCCTACTACCTTGTGGATGGCAACTGCAGTTACGCGAACGTGGCAACTCGGTACACACATGGCAACTGTGATTCTTTGCTACATGGCAACTGCAGTTACGCGAACGTGGCAACTCGGTACACACACATGGCAACTGTGATTCTTTGCTACACGGCAACTGCAGTTGCGCGTACGTGGCAACCAGATAAACACACATGACAACTGTGATTAACAATACATGGGAACTATGGTTGGACCACACGTGGCAACCAGGTAAACACACATGGCAGCTACTGTTTTGACCATATGTGGCAAGTAGTTAATCACACACGACAACTACAGTTTGATTACACGCGACAACTATCATAAATTAGACATGGCAACTATAGTTAACCAAAACAGATAGAGTTGTCATGCTTTTTATAACTACACTTGCCATCCTGGATAACTACATCTGCCAACCAGGATGTCAACTAAATCATCATCCCGCGGGGTACCTAACGTAGCTGCGTCAGGACGTGTGAGCATTTTTGCTTCATGCCACACGCACGGGATGGAGATGAGTAGTACTTGTTGGGCGTGTAGCACGAAGTAGCCGCGCCCACACATGTGGGCAATTCTAATGTCCGTCCACACACAGCCCGTGTAGGCTGCCTCCTGCTCACACCACACACGGTGTGTGGGCGCATGTCGTATATGCCACACGTGTGACAGTTATTGACGTGCTAAAAAAACTCCCTTTTAGCCTCACACGTTCATATCCTTTTAACCTATATATATATATATATATATATATATATATATATATATATATAAAATATCTTTTTATGTTTTTTTGGTTGTACGTGTGCACATATATTATGCAACGTGGCCTAGCTAGTTGCATGTATTGGACGGGAGGTATCGATATAGTTGGGCTTGATTCGCTGTGCCAGCTCATGGGCTGGTTCGTTCGCTAGGCCTATCTGGGTATCGAAGGACACTGAAACTGTGAAAACGAAACTGGGTGGACGAAATTTAGTACCATCTCACGTATATGTTTTAAATTCGAACTGAAAGCATAAATTCAGAGAAAGAAGCGTATTGTGACGGTGAACCCACGAAGCGTATTATGACTCATACAAAAATGTCCGTGCGTTGTAACAGGAGAAAATGTTGGTTCCTATGAATCTGCGAGATCAAGGAACCATGTCGTTGGACAACGCTCGCTGATGATAAGAAATTGGTTCATTTCATCAGCATATGGGGTATGATTTCAAGTAAAATGATCTGTCTGAACAACCACCTCTTGATTATTAGTTCATTCTTTAGATTATTTATTCATTCTTGAATTTCAATAAATATGAAGTAATAGCAGCAAGCAAACTAACCTAGAATAATCATTGCAGCAGCAAGCAAACTAATCTAAAATACGTTGCAGCAAGCATAATCTGTTCATTCAAATTTTTTGTTTAGCTGGCATCACAACGTATTTTTTATCAATAATCTGTTCATTTCATATAAGTTGCATCCACACTATTTATAGAAACATGTGCCAACAACCTTGCAATGGAGGCAAAATAAATAAATACAATTCTAGTTCTTTATAGTGTAGCACAACCACAGTGTCAAAAACGCTCTTATATTATGAAACAGGGGAGTAGTATTTTTAGACTTTAGTAAAAGTGAATATTCCAGGATAGCAGTTCAATTGTATATTCACACTCGTGCGTCCCCAGGCTGTCAGGATGTCATGTTCCATGTATTAAGGATAGAGCAAAATGTACATTAATTCAACCTGTCAGTTCCGCTCATCTCCCATGAAAATTGCACATCGTTGTTCATCTTTGCCAGCGTTGATGGGCCACGCAGGTTGTCGCTGCGAATTCAGGACGAAAATAACACGGCCTGCCTCGAAGGACGGAAAACGGTTCTTTTTTTCTTACGCTTTAGTACCACCTCGTGTATATGTTTTAAATTCAAACTGAAAGCGTAAATTCACAGAAAGGAAACGTATTGTGACGGTGACCCCGACAAAGTCAAACCGTGCTTTATTATTAGGGATTAGGGATAGATTAGGGAAAATATAAATCTATATCTATATCTAATAATAAAGGACGGAAACTTTCATAGTTCTCCATACGTCACATCTTTATATCCGTTGATTTTTGTGTTAAACATAAAAATTGACGGCTGAGATTTAAAGTAGATGTACCAAGCTTTGTTGCCCTAAACGTACGAACGTCCCTATCCCATACGAACACCATTGGCTGGTTAACCCACCCAGCAAACCCGAGCTGGGTTCAGCAAATCACTTTTCTAATGGGCCTTAGGTCTCCGTATAAGGAGGACTAACTAGCGTTCGCTGGGCTAATTAAACTTTCTTAAGGAAGGAATACACTTGGCAAAGAGATAAGGAAGGAAAAGAGCTGCACACGAGCACGGCAAAGAGATAAGGCAGGGAAGGAGAATTACACATCAATCACGCATCGGCTCCTACGACTTTTGCATACGTAGGCACGCGTGCAAGTCATCCATTGTGTACGCCACGTCTGGCAGCATGACGAGAAGTAGCCACGGCTGGGCGACGGAGACGAGAAGTGTAGGCCGAGGAAGAGGCACCGGAGAGGACGGTGACGCATTGGCAATGAGGCGCTGCAGGTCAGCATGGCGGGTGCCACATCCGGTAGCGTGATGAGGTCAAGTAGACGTGGCTGCGTGATGGAGACGAGAAGAGCAGGGTGAGGAAGAGGCACTGGAGGAGCACGGTGACGCGCTGCAGGTCCCCATGGTGGACGCCATGCCCGACAGCGTGATGAGGTCAAGTAGCCATGGCAGCTGAGCGACGGAGATGAAAAGAGCAGGGTCGACAAAGAGGCATTGGAGGAGCGCGGTGAGTCTGTAATGAGCTGGCAATGAGGTGCTGCAGGACACCATGGCGGACGCCACGTCCAGCAGCGTGATGAGGTCAAGTAGCTGCGGCTGGGCGATGGAGACGAGAAGAGCATGGTCAAGGAAGAGGCACTGGAGGAGCACGTTGACGCACTGGCGATGAGGCTGCAGCCTGCAGGTCACCATGGGGACACTGCGTCCGGCGTTCAGGTCAGTGCTGTGGCGGACAATGCATGGTAGCGGCGGACCTGCCGTTGCGTTTGATAGAGCTTATGTGCGGACGCTGTCATGAAGGTCGTCTCCCCAGCGAGCACACACAGGTCACGTCCATGGTTTGACAGAATCAGCAAAGCATGGATGTGGCAGAGAGTTTAGACTTCATGCATGATGTGCCGCAAATTGTTTTTGTTGCTATCATGCAACGTAGAGATTTTTTGTCCAAAAGGACCCTCTGCGGAACGCTATTGACAAAAAAGACTACCTGCGGATAAAATTGTCAAAAAAGACCCCCTCATTAGTGGCGGCGGCGGCAGGCGCGGCAGGCGACATTTGTCACCCGCCGCCACACCAGGAGGCGGCGGGCCCGGCCGCCACAGCAAGAGGCGGCCACGCGCGGTATAACGGATTCGGCACAGCGCAGCAATCGCGACGTAACGGGCGAGGCCAGGTGGTCCACGCCGCCACTGGGTGAGGCGGCCACTGCTGCCCATGCCGCGCCCAGGCCGACAACAGCATCTGCACGGAACGCGAGGCACGGGCCCGGCCGCCACCGGGTGAGGCGGCAGCGCTGCATGCTGCCCGACAGCCCCTGACCCCTGACGGCGCTGATTCCTATGACAGCGACCTGACGGCGCTAATTTCGACGGCGGGAAATGTGCTCCTGCTTTTCCCCAGAAATTGCTGCTGCAGCGCGTGATTTCCGCATTGTTTTGCTTTCTGCAGTTGACACTGATGCTTTGTAATTTGAAATCAGATCCCCGCCTGCGTGATCTCCGCTTCTTACCGACACCTGAGAGCGTTGTAGTTGCTGCATGTGATGAGACACCATGATGCTGGAATCCGAGACTGCGGTAGGTGAGTCTACCTCCACTACAAGAAACCTGCTTATCTGTGACGGTTTATGGGTGACGGTCCTGTAATCCGTCACAGTCTGTGACGGTCCTCACTTTGCCCTCACGGAAACTGTCACCGATCAGTGAGCCGTGGATGGGCCTGCGTTGGGCATCCCAGTAATGACGGCCCGACCGAAACTGTCACATAAATCGTCAGGGATTGAACAATTGGGCCTGATCGGGCTTAGTTTTTATTTTATATAATAAGTCAGACCGTCATGGATTACCACTTACGCTGACGTGGCGTGCATCGCCTTGTGTCGCCCACATGTCAGTTGGATAATACAAGAGGATTAAAAAAACAGTTCGTGTATATTCCTCGATTAGCCTGAGACCAGAAGAACGAAAAGAAAACCACCGCTCAATCCCCTCGGCCCTCGGTGCCGCCAGCGCCGCCGCCGACTGCCCCCTCGGCTGTCGGTGCCGCCAGCGCCGCCGCCGACTGCCCGGGCGAGGGTTCTTAGATCCGACGAGTTGGGAGTGTGGGCGCCATCTTCCAGATCCTATCCAAGTCACCGCCAACGCTGACGAGCCATCGCCAATCGCCGCCCACCAATTGTCTCTGCGTAGGAGTCAGCCACCGGTCGCCGTTTCTGCAACAGTCACTCCTCGTTGCCCTGCCTCAACATCGGCCAAGTTAGGTACGTCTCGGATTAAAATCTGAATTTGATCTCTTTCCGAACGCTTGAGCGTACAGAGAGAAATAAGATGGTTTTCTCCTTGGTATTGTTATTCCATTGTACTAGTTGATTTATTGAGCCGAATGTCTTTTTGGGTACTGCAAATTCGAGTGGTGTCGTTCAAAAACAAATTCCACTTGCTGATTCCAGTGGTGTTGATAGACTGTAGAATAGGAAAAGTACTTTGCAGTCACCATGTTCTCAGTTTCTCACAGATCACCAATATTGTGTGTTAGTACAGACTAGCCAATTCGTATTAAAGTTTATAGGTTTGAACTAATCTATATATAAGATGGAGCGACTGTGTCGTAGCTCATAATAATACTACCAGTCAGTTAGTCGTATGTACATGTAAGATGGAGAGATTATGAAGTTTCAGAAATATACCCACTGGAGTATGCTTCAGAAATACACCTACAGCTTGTTCTTTTTTTAGCCATATTCATTCCATTAACCTGACACTGCACCATACATCGCAAGAGCATCTGCGACTTTATTACATACCCTCGGGCAATATGAAATGCGAAAGAAATTAAATTTTAAAGAAGCAAAATATTTAATCTCCTTGAAGAGGATCCCATTTATTGCCAAATCAATATTAACTTTCAGTACATCATATCCTGGAGGAATCCATCTGTCCTATGGCAGCATAGTAGTATCCTTCTTTTCCTCAACCAACATAATATCCTATACGACACTCTTGACTCGCTTGATTACAGTTGTGGTATTTCTCAGCGGCTCGCCTGCGTTCCTTTTATTTCTCGTGTCACACCACACCCAAAGCATCGTGATGCACTTAATTTTCTTTTCGTCAGGTAGCGCTAGAATTTTGGTAACTAGCTCCTTCGGCCCCTGCTCATCCAGAAGCTGAATTCTTATTTTGCTCCAATTGCATCTCCCTCCATAGTGGCTTGACATTTTTGCATCAGTCCATGTTCTTCCGAGCTGCTGCCTACTGGAGTATGCGCTTTTATATAACTTTATGCAAGTGATGCACCTGGTACTAGACTCATAAACATGTAAATTTTGCTATACGTTTGTGTTGTGATTTTGTACATTATGTAACAGTAAGTGAACTTGCTTGTCCTCCTCTGTGCAAGTTGTTTTTGTAGGTCATGTATCTTACTGTGAATTGATGTTTTGCAGAGCATGTTTCCTGGGAACTGCTAGTAAACATGTTTCCTCATTGATTATTTACCTTTGATTAAGTTGGTCTTTTTTCTATAATGCAGATGGATAGATCTTGGATTCGTGGCACACTGTTCTCTCGAGAGTACGTCAATGGTGTCAAAGAGTTTATGAACTTAATTCAAGCAAAATTCAGCGAGGATGAAGAAATACTATGCCCATGTAGAGAATGCCTTAATCGCAAATACTGGCATCAAGCTATTGTGAACAAGCACATATTGACGCATGGCATGGAAAGTACATATACTCGCTGGATATATCATGGAGAAGACTTCAATGCAAATGTTATTGAGCATCCTGTTGATGTGCATGACTCCGAGGATTGTAACAATGGTGCTGACCGATTTGAAGAGATGTTTGGCGACCTACGCACATCAGTAGAACAAGATCAGAAGGAAGCTGCAAATGAAGACGGTAACAATGATGCAAATCCTTCTGAGACTGAGTCCTTTCTGAAGAACGTGAGGAAAGAGGCAAAGCGGCACCTTTATCATGGTTGTACCAAGTTTTCAAGGTTCTCATTTGTGGTGAACCTTCTTCATTTGAAGTCATGTCATAGGATCATAAATAGTGCATTTACTGACATTTTGAAGCTACTGGCTGAAGCATTCCCTCAACCCAATACACTCCCAAAATCTTATGACGAAGCAAAGAATCTTCTAAAGGAATTAGGCCTTGGGTATGAGTCTATACATGTGTGCATCAATAATTGTGTTTTGTTCAGAAAGAAATATGCCAAGCATGACAACTGCCCAGATTGTGGCATGTCAAGGTGGAAAGACCCTGCTAGAAAGAAGATACCACAGAAAGTTGTGAGGCATTTTCCATTGGTGCCTAGGCTGAAGAGGATGTTTCTTACCAAAAAAGGATCAGAAGAAGCACAGTGGCACAAGCTAAAGAGGCAACCCAATGAGAAGGAAATGAGCCATCCAGCTGACGGTGATGCGTGGCAAGATTTTGATGAAAAATATCCAAAATTTGCAGAAGATATCAGAAACATGAGGCTTGGCATTGCCACTGATGGGTTCAATCCTTTCGGAAACTTTAACACAAGCTATAGTATGTGGCCTGTATTTGTTGTGCCATACAACCTTCCACCTTGGGCATGCATGGATCAGTCAAATTTCATGATGGCTCTATTAATTCCAGCTCCTAAATCACCTGGCAAGCACTTTGATGTCTTCCTACAGCTACTTGTAGAAGATTTACTTGAGCTCTGGAAGGGTGTGCGTACATATGATGCTCGTGAAGGAAAAATGTTTGATCTTCATGCTGCAGTTCTATGGTGCATTCATGATTACCCAGCTCTGAGCACTCTTTCAGGGCGTACCACAAGAGGCTATGCTGCATGTATTCATTGTGACAAACACCCTCTTTCCTATGGCCTAAGGCACAAAATTGGGTATATTGGGCATTATCGTTTCCTTCCAAAGGGACATCATTTGCGAAGAAACAATGAGTTTGTTGGTCTTCATGAACGCAATGATGAGCCATGTAAATTCTCAAAGGAAGAGCTACAAGCAGAATTGGAGAAGGTTAGACCTGGGCGACAAGAAGAAAGCAGGAAAAGAAAGCGTTCTGACTTGGGCAGCAAGAACGCTCATGTGCCAATTTGGAGTCAGAGGGTTTGTTTGTGGGATTTGGATTATTGGGATAAATTGAAGCTGAGACATAATCTTGATCTCATGCATATCGAGAAAAACATTTGTGAAAACCTCATTGGGACAATTCTCAACATGGAGGGGAAGACGAAGGACACACTTAATGCTAGGCTTGATCTCCAAGATTTGAAAATTAAAGAGGAGTTGCATTTGAGGAAGGATGGAAACTCATATGAGATGCCTCGGGCCCGGTATACCTTGTCTAAAGAAAAAGTGGTTGCATTTTGTCAATTTTTATGGGAGTTAAAGTTTCCAGATGGGTTTGCTTCCAACATATCGAGATGTACAAGTGCTGATGGAACCAAGGTCCAAGGCCTAAAAACACATGATTGTCACATTCTTTTGCAAAGAATCTTACATGCTGGCATGCGAGGATTTCTGGATAGTGATATATATGAAGCAATAGCTGAGTTGGGCAAGTATTCCAGGGAACTGTGCAGCAAAACTCTTAACAGGGATGTGTTGGCTGAAATGAATAAAGAAATCCCTGTAATTTTGTGCAAGCTTGAGAAAATTTTCCCTCCTGCTTTCTTTGATGTGATGGTGCACCTTGCCGTACATTTACCCGAAGAGGCATTACTCCGAGGTCCCGTACAATATGGGTGGATGTACCCAGTTGAAAGGAGGTTGTATACTTTAAAGAGGTATGTGAGGAATAGGGCAAGACCAGAAGGTTCAATTGCTGAGGCATATATTGCCGATGAATGCCTGACATTTTGCTCCAAGTACATGGATGATTTTGAAACCATATCTTATTAGAAACCAAGAAATGTAGGTTATTCAAATGAAGAAGCCTATGGTGTTGACGTTTTTGGACATGGAGTAAATTTTACTTCAGGATATGAATATCAATATGTATATGACAAAAAAGAATTTGATCAAATGATGTGGTATGTGTTGAACAATTGTGGTCAAGGTCAGAAATATATCGAGTATGTTCCCACTTCTGAACTTGCGTATGTTGCATTTTTGTGGTACACATGTATTCTATTGACTAATATGTTTTATCCTATTTTACAGAATGTTCAGAGATGAGTTAAAAAAAAACGGGTGCCAAACATTGATAAAGAGCTTCAGAAAGAATTCCAGACATGGTTCAAGAACTATGTTAGTTTTCATTCACATCTAGTTATAATATTTGGTTGTTAGACTTCACTACAGTTTCTAATGTATTAATTTGTGTGTTGTAGATCATGAGTTTGCGGGATGAACACAGCGAAGAAATAGATGAAGATCTCTTTTCCTTGGCATGTGAACCTGATCGGAGAGTCAGAAAATACTCATCATGCATAGTGAATGGTATTAGATATAGCACTGTTGACCGTGATAGCAACAAGAGAACACAGAACAGTGGAGTCATGGCCGAAGATGAACATGCCAGTAAGGTCATAGATTTTTATGGAACCTTGAAAGAGATCATCCAGTTGGACTATAACTCCAACGATAACTTGGACGGCAAGTCAGTTATTTTGTTTAAATGTGACTGGTTTAAACTTGATGGAAAGAAGAAGGAGCTAAAAAATAACCGGTTTTTCAAAAGCATCAATGTTGAAAGTTTATGGTACAAGGATGATTCTCTTATTCTGGCTACTCAGGCAAGAAAGATCTTTTATTTGCCAGACACAAAGTATGGGAAAAATTGGCAAGTTGTGCAAACATTTGACCATAGGCATCTCTTTAATATTAGTGAAACTGAGGGTGCACCTTTTACTGGTCCTGCATATCAAGAGGAGGAGTGTTGTGATGAGGAGGGTATGAGAACGTCGGTTTCTGAACATACATCTGAGAAGCCTTTGCATAGAGACAATGAGCAAGGCATTATTTTTGAAGCTGATGTAATTGCACGCTTGATGAAAGAAAAGAACACAGAAGTGTATGAAGGTGGCAATGAAGATGAAGATGATACAGGAATGGAGTATTGTAGCGAAGACGAAGGAGGCGGCATGATGGATGTTGACATCGATGATGAGTAGATGATTTACATTGATTTTGTGTCAGATTTTGTGCACTTCCGTTTTTATCGAAAGATGTTGTGACACTTTTGTTTTACTGAAAGATGTTGTGTCACTTTGCAAAACCTGCATGATGTGGATGTTGTTATCTAAATGTTTCTGTTGGGAGATGATTGTTAGCTGCTGCACACTTGAATTTTTTCTGTGTATATTTGAATCCCTTATGTGGTTTCTTCAGTGCATACAGTATGTGTATCTGAATGTGTGCTGTGAGAACTAGGCTGTAGCCTAGTGGCAAGGGAGCGCAGTGGCGTCTCCAGCAACCAGGGTTCGAGCCACGTCGGGAACGAATTTCTGGTTTCTCACAAGGGATGCTTCTCCTATATCAATAAACCATGGGTGCTAGTGCCCATGAGTTTCATCATTTCTGAATGTGTGCTGTGCATATCTGAATGCGAGCAGCCGAGAGCAACGCACCAAGTCAGACACCTCGTCTGGTTAGGCGCGCGAGCAGCCGAGAGCCATTCGTCTCCCTCCCCGGCCACATTAGTAATTAATTTCTCGTTGACCCACCATGGTCAACATACGAACCGTGGCGCATTGGCGACAGGCTGTTTCCCCCACTCGGAAGGCCAGGGATCGAATCCTCCTACCAACGTTTTTCCTCACTCATTTTTCTCACCCACCTCATCCCCGTGTATGTCTTCATGGGCCGGCCACGCGGGGGCGTGGCATCCCTGTTTTTTTTTCATTTCGTTTTTTGTCTTTTCTTTTCTTATTTCTGTTTTTTTATTTTTTTGAATTAATTCGAGATTGAAATTTTTTAAGAAGTTGTGACTTTTTGAAAAAATGGTCGAGAAATCATAAAATGTCTACTGATTTTAAAAATGTTCGGAAACATAAAATTTTCGTGGTTTCAAAAAATGTCGGTAATTTTACAAAAAAAATTGGAAAATTATAAAAAAATTACAATTTGGAAAACAATTGTTCGGAAATAAAACCATGTTTCTGATTTTGAAAAAATGATCATGTATACAAAACATATTCATGAATCTATCCATGAAATTTTTGAAAATTCTCAAAAAAAACAACTTTTCTGTGAATTTCAATTTTTTCCCATTAAAAAAAACCATCGATTTTACACGTGTCCTCGTGTGCGGTGAGGAAGACATGGGTTGATCTGTTGCCGCTCGGCAGGTGACACAGCGACAACCACCTCTCCATACTACAACCTTCGGGTGGTGGGACACCCCAGTATCCTTACCGCTTTTTTGCGTTCCACCTCATCATGCAAGGTGTCGTCACACCAATCCAAAGTGCCAAGGTGTGATCAAGCGTTTCTCGTCTTCTTTTTCGATGTGGGCCATAGTAGCCGACGATACACACCAATCCTAATTATCTTCATATCTATACAAGCATCTTTGGACAATGAAATATTTCCTAATTAATCTCAACTATTTTTAGTTTTGAAACTGGAGGAAATTCGCCCTGGCGGCGATAGGTGGAGACTCGAGCATAGAACGGGTAGAAGGATCTCCTCGTGTTGTTGCCGCTCATCTGCGCGTCCGTTCTGCCGGCAAGTGGCTGCCTGTCCCGGCGTCCCCTTCCCTTCTGCCTTTCTCAATGACGGCACGATGGAGACTCGGATAGATCAGCAGGCCCCTTGCCGCTGCATGCTTCGGTTTAGATCAAAAAGCGGCTAAACGAAGAGGTTAGCGATTGTGTTTTTAGAAACAGGAGGTTAGCGATATCTGCGTGACTACATGCGTAGTCCAACTTGGGCTGACAAATTTCTTTCTTTTGTGCTTTGCCTGAAATGGGATTGGGCTGTACATGGGCTGAGCAGTGGAGGCTTAACGTTAGTTGCAAATGCCGAAAGAGATAGGGGGGCGACGCACATTACAGACAGTTATGGAAGCCAAAAAAATCAGCGACCAACTCATCCACATCAAGGTACGACTCGATCGATAGGGGGGGGGGGTCTTGCCCCCCCTCGTCCCCCCTGAATCCGTCCCTGGATACAAGAATGTACATGTGTCCTCGTGTGCGGTGAGGAAGATGTGGGTTGATCTGTTGTCGCTCGGCGGGTGACACAGCGACAACCATCTCTCCATACTACAGCCTTCAAGTGTTGGGACGCCCCAGTATCCTCACCACCTTTTTGTGTTCCTCCTAAGCATGCAAGGTGTCGTCACACCCTTCTGAAGTGCCAAGGCATAATCAAGTCGATTCTCATCTTCTTTTTCGACACGGGCCATAGGAGTCGACGATCCAAGATTGTACATGTCTCCTTTTGTGTGGTGAGGATGCCGGTGTCATGGCGATCGATTTGAGAAGGCGTGTCAGTAACTAACTTCATTGGAGTTGGCTAATACATAGCATGTAAACAAACATATGCTTTACCAATTCTAGTAACAAATAAAATGCTTGTGCTATATATATATATCCTTTGTAATGTTCTAAATATCATTTGGCGGCAAGAATACCCGCGCACATGTACAATTTTAGCTCCAACGGCGCCAAGCCAAAAAGTCCACCATCGTAAATTGACCGAACGACCCATCAAGGTGCTTGACAATTGCACAGAACCATTCTTCCACCAGGTGCCATCCGAAGGGCATGTTAGTAATTTGACACGCAAGAAATACTTAATCCCCACCGCACGCCCGCCCCTACCCCGCAGTTCGCCAAATCCGCTCCCCATTCCCCTTTCGCCTCCACTGCCACCGGCCACCACTTCACCTCCTCCACCGCTGGCCACCGCTTCACCTCCTCCACCGCCTGCCACAACTGTCCTCCCTCTTCCACATCCACGGCCGGTCACGACCCCACCCCCACTGCCGGCCAAGAACCCCCTCCTCCCCACCACCCGCCTCCACCGAACCCTAGAACACGCCGTCACCTCCTCCACCGCCG
>NC_041392.1:722535372-722544483 GCF_002162155.2 Triticum dicoccoides
CCGAACCCTAGAACACACCGTCATCTCCTCCACCGCCAAGCAAGACTCCCTCTTCCGCATCCACGGCAGGTCACCACCCCACCCGACTATCGGCCAAGACTCCCCCTCCCCCCTCACCTTCCACTCCACCGAACCCTAGAACCCCGACCATGGGCAAGAAGACGGCAGGGAAGAAACACCTAGGAGGCAAGACAGCAGTAGCAGGTATAACCCCTCCCCATGCCTTTAATATTCTCTGTTTTTGCTTGTGATTCTGGTTCTAATACTGTACTGCTAGTGTTCTGGTTCTAGTAAATACTGCAATGGCCAAATCGATAGTGCTTCTGGTTCTGTCCAAATTGATAGTGCTTGATTTAAATACACACTGAACATTTTTATGGTGCTAGTGCTTCTGGCCAAATTGATCGTTTGATTTAAATTGATAGTGCTTCTGGTTCTAATACAATATACAAATTGATAGTGCTTCTGGTTCTAGTAAATACTGCAATGGCCAAACGCCTACAAGTTCTAATACTGTGGTTTCTTAATACTATGGTTTTCTAAATATTGTGCATCCAAACACAGCTGAATAAGATCCTTGTGATTCCAAGTGTAGATTTGGTTCCCGTATTGATGCAAACTCAATAAAAAACAGTAATTTGTTATTACTCTTATGCACATAGTAATTCGTGTTTACATCTGTACTCATCTTAGAACGACCACTACATCCTATGGAAGTGTCGCACCTCAAAACGTTCATGAGGAACAATGCAAGGCTGCAATCACTTGGACTACCTATATTATCAACATTGTTTGCAAACAAAGCTGTCATTTCACCTGAAAAAAGAAAGCCCGAGCATACTTGTGATGAATCTGAAGCTGAGTACCATCCTAACGAGGAGTATACCAGTGAAGGAGACTCGTCTGATGATAGTTCAATAGATGAGAGGGAAGTACTGCAAGACTTAAAGTCCACACCATCTCCTAGCTCAAAGTTGAAGGTGCTAAAATCCTCCGACTAGTCATTCCTAGATATGTTGCTTGTTTGCTATTGCAGCAGAATTTTTGTTACACTTTGTTGATTTAACCATGTTTTCATTTCTATCAGGGGTTGAACGACTGTAAGAAGACCAGTGAGGAAACTAATAAGAAAAGATCTACTGCCATGGCCCCTGGTGGAATCAAGCCTCGGCCTCCTAAAAGAATTCAGGCGGAGCTTCCAACGAATGCGCGAGTCACAAGGTCGAACAAAAGACTATTACTAGATGCCGATGCAAGTCCTCAAAGTGAAGGGGTGTCAGATCCTAAACATCAAACACCAATTGCAATCCATAAGCCAACTGTTTCTGTGCCTGAAGCTGAAGAAACCGTTCCCAACTTTGATAACTGCACACATGGTGTTGAAGGCAAGTTGTACTATCATTCTAATGTTTTGTCTTATGGTTCATTAGCCCTATTCATTAACTTTGATTGCAAGACGAGCATACTCTCACTAGATGTCTTTTTTTTAATAGATGGCGGCCGTGCCCATTCTGATGATGACTACTGGATGAGCAATGGATCTGATCTCATTGCCCGTCATGATGATGGCAACCATATGGACTTCGAAGTTGGTGGTAGTGCCGAACCTTGTCAGGAAACACAATCTGAACCTGACAATGACACTCAAGGCATGTTATAAAATCCAAAATCTTTCTAGCATGTTATTTGAGTTACAACAGTGGTTCTCTTTGTTAAACTAAACTAATAATTGGTGGAGGTTAAAACAGTTCTCTAAAATTAGACTGAAGCTATGAGCTTAATTCATCTTGTTCCAATTACTGATTTTGAAAGATGTTCTCCATTTACCTGTGCACTTTTCTACTTCCTAATTTTCATTGATATATGTATACATTCTGATTTACCTTCTTTGAAGGGCCACGATCCTATGAGGAGACAAGGGAAAGGGGGGTCAATATTGGAAAAGGCCTGGAAAGGATCAGTCGACGTCGGGGGGGCAAGCTGCCGCTTGTCATTCCAGAAGGGAGGTTAAGGCCGGAGACACCTCTTCTTGCTGCAAAGTTTGCAACCGAATGCAATGTCACAGTCAGAGGCCATGTGCCTGTGTTTAAACGCTGGAAGGATTACAAGGACCCAGGCGGAAATGTCCGAGAAGGGATCTTCCAGAACTTTGTAGGCAAAGTTGGTGTAAGTACATGATCCAACCCTTTCTCAGTCAAATGGCTAGTAACCTGTCAATTTTGTGCTATTTTTATTATGTGCAATCATGATTCTTACACATGTTCTTTCATCTGAATAGAACAAATTTGAGATGGACGTAAAAGCTGTGCCTGTTAGGAAGGCTTGTACGCAAATGCTGAAAGGTGCAATTCACCAACAACGATACAGGCTCAAGCAGAAGTATTTTGATCCTTTCCCACTCAATTTGGTGACGAAAACTTCTCCAGTCCGCTCGATGACTCATGACCAGTGGAATGAGCTTGTTGAAAGCTGGAAGGATCCCCAAAAAATGGTACATTTCTTCTTGGAGACAAATATTATTTTGTCGTTGCCAACCACCCTTATTATTGTTTCTTGTACTTCAGTACTGAACGCAACACTCCACTACATCCTGTATTAGCTAGTAGCATCAAAATTGGATGGTTCTAACCCATTACTCATGAGTCAGGGGTCCTGCAAGTTACCAGACTTACATTTAGGAAATAATAAAATTCAATATATATGTAAAGCAAAAACATTATGACTTATTCACTTCTTTGCGTGCTTGTCAATTAGCTTTGTCATCCATATATTGATTATGACAACTCAACGTATGATCGAAATGTCTACTCTGATGTAATACACTACCATAAAGCTCCTGATCTGGAAGTACTTGAAAACAACCTTCTGTAAACTATAGCACATATTTTAGCATGAGGTTGTTTGTGAGAAGATCAATCAATTAAAGTTGCAATGTTATTGTGTGAACCTCTGAAATGTCGGGGTGCGTATGTAAGATGAATTCTTCTCGAATGTTTATTTGTTTCCATAATAACTCTTGAATAAATGCATTTAGCTAACCAAATCACTGATCCATGCAGAAGATATGTGGAATTAACAAAAATAATCGTGCTCAAGTCAAGTTTCACCACACTACTGGTTCGCGCAGCTATCCTGTGCACTGTGATAACCTGGTAAGTCAAACATGTGTCTGGGGATATGCAAACAGCTTATGTGACAGTAACCGGCAATTGTTTTCATGAGATTTTTCTGCCTGGTCTTCATAAATGTTATTGACCATAAGTTCATGTAAACCTTACCGTTGCAGCCAATACATGTCTTTTGCACTTAAGTACATTAAGTACGATAGTTTGTTAGTTTGCTAGCAGTAATGAATATAACTGCTCCCTTGCCTACAGCCAATACATGTCTTTTGCACTTAATGGTATCTCATCGTGAATAAATGAATAAAGAACAGTTCAATATTGGTACAATACATGTTGTTTCTTCACAAATGTTAGCTTGATGCTTATATATTGTTTTCAGGGAGACAAATACAAGGAGAAAGAACCCACTGCACTGGATTTATTCAAAGAGTGCCACTACAGCAGCAAAAAGAAAGGCTACACCGATGTTATGCAAACTGCAATTGTAAGTCAGCTTTCAAAGATCACCAACCATCAAAATGTTAACCTTTCACCATGATAATAAGTAATTGCCAAATATACTTGTTATTTTTTGTCCTTGTGCTAAAATACTAGCTGTGTTCTGTCCTTGTTCTATAATACTTGCCACCTTTTGTCCTTGTGTGAAGTACTTGCTATTTTCTGTCCTTGTGCTAAAATACTTGTTGTCCTTGGCCTACAGTACTTGCAGCATACATGTAGTGACTAGAGTTAATTACATGTCTACATCTGTACATGGAAATGTGGCATACATATAGGTAAAACCTATTTGTCTCCTGTTTTGCTCACCGTGTTCGTTTGCTTGCATGGCTAGGATGAAATGGAAGAGAAAGCTACTCAACCTACAGAAGATGGCCAACAATCCAACTCTGCAACCAAGGCTGTGGCTGAAGTTCTTACTAAGCACACTAAGAAGCCAATGTTTCTTAAGCATGTGGGGGTCTAGCACGTGCATGAGAGATCCAGTCGTAGCGACCGTGAGGCAGAACAGGAAGCATGGAAGAGGGGAAATGCTGAGCTTCGGGCCCTTGTTGAAACCTTGAACAATAAGTTACAGGAATCAGAAGAAGCAAGGATCAGGCAAGAAGAAGAAAGGACCAAGCAAGAAGAGGAGAACAGGAAAAAGCAAGCTGAGCTGGAAGCTAAATTAGACTTTTTTACTAAATCAGATTCATCCAAGATAAGCTCATGAGTAAGTTGTTTGTCCAAGCAAAATTCTGCTGGAAGCTGTGAATGTGCTGGAACCTGCCTTCTGCTATATGTTATTTTGTAGTGCAAACTGCTTATGATGCTGCTGGACGCAAACTAAGTATTTTGCTGGTAGATGGAAGTTGTGTTGGATGTGTTATATTTGATGGTTAGCGGATTTGGACATGGTAGTTTATTTATGTTGGATCAGTACTTATCTTATTGTAATGTTGGAGTTTAATTTGTGTTTGTGATGATGTGCATCTGTTCTGTCTATTTTACATTGTTGTTGTACCAAAAGAAAGTTCTTCATTGTGGTGGACCAAAATTTGTTTTTGAGCATTAATGGGCTAGATTTGGTACAGTGTAAACGGGCTGAGAAACAGCATAGTGGACCATCAGAAACAGGCTAACATATAGAAGTTTTTAAAAAATATGGGCCAGACAAAGATTAACGGGCCAAACAATCCGGTATGTCTTATTTCTTCCGGATATTCGACTTGGCTCGACAAATTAACTGGGCCAAAATTATAGGCCCAAAGGGTAGAGGCCCAGATGAAGCCACATCAGATCCACGTGGATGCCACGCAATACATCATGGCATGCAGATCGGTGACGGATCTGTCCGTCACCGAAACCCGGGCCTAGGGCGGGCCGAGCGGGGCCGGGGGCCTGATCAGTGACGGTCAGATACCGTCATGAATCTGTGATGGCTAAGCATTTCTGTCACGGGGTGTGCTGGTGGCAAATTATGACGCGCGATACATGACAGATTCTTAATCCGTCAAAGAGGACAAGGCCTGGCGGTTTTGTGCACTGTTGTGACGGTTTATATCTGTCACAGATAAGCAGGTTTCTTGTAGTGCTCGTTCTGCCGACAATACAATGCTCCTCTTCTTTATATACGCACAACCACGACTGCTCATACACTCTCTCGAATATCTCTCGTTGCCTTCACTGCCTCTCTACTCTGTCAAAGTCTACAAGAATACACAGAAGGAAATACTTGGTAGCCACTTTCACTCGTGATTTTGGCCGATTTAGAGTTGGTTTTCGAAGATGGTGAAGTTGAAGAAAAGATAGATTAAGGTAAGATCTATCCATTTTTTTTGGTTTTCTTTGCATGCATGATGTTTTTGTTCTGTTTGATTAGTTCCTAAGTGTGTATTCTATGTTGTTTTAGACATTATTTCAGCAATTGGAGGAGTCATTTGGAGTTTTTGGAGTAGGATTTGCCGTGCTAAGTGAAGTACGAAGGGGGAGATCAAGGTATGAGCTTTGTAATACATGGATTTTTCGTGATGCACGGTGGTAATTAGTTAGTCATTTAGCTCGTCATTAGCTATGTGATGTTAGTGCTTAGAGGTTAGGAAAAAATTCAAACGACGGATAAAACATTTAAACTATTTTTTTGATAAGAGTAGGTTGAAGATGTTGTATCAATGTTAGTTGTGTACATTTGTATTGACATGCGAGAAGCTCTTAATACGGTAATTAAGAAAAAATTACACTGTAATTGTTCATTGGATGTGGTATGCTATTTCATGTGGTATGTTTATTAATAAGTCTATGCTTAGGAAACCGTAGGTCTACTTTGTTATGTCACAATAATCTAAATTTTATATGTTAAGATTAGGTGGTAATGTACTTAATGATATATGTAATTAGGTAAAATAATTCATCTTAGTAGCAAACAAGGAGGAGATGACGTGATTGAAGAAATTGTGTTACCATCTTCGCTGTCCTTTTTGAGATGATGACCACATACATGCAAGTGCTATTTTCATACTTTTGATAGCAGAAAGAAAAATCCGTGTGTAATATTGATGTTCATGTGATAATAGGTTGACTCCGTTCATATATTACTGGTGACGGATATTTATTCGAACTATTTGGACGCTTAATTGCATTTGCAAGCACATCCATATTGGATCTAAGGTATAAAATGACGCTGTAATTTTGTTAATATTTTTTATATTGATGTACTGTCATGCTGCTACAAATATTATTATTTGTAAATAAATGAATTTTATCGTATGATATGAAAAACATTATATCATGCCGGAAGAAATTAGATATTTTACTCATATGATATTAAAATGTTATTATCGTAATATTATGTTTAGTGGTTGTTTGGATAGCGAGTACTTACCCTCAGTTTTGTCATAATCTATTGTAAGAAAATTATGTAGAAAACCATATTTTACTAATAGTCATTTTTCCAGAAGCTAAGTTTTTGCATGTTATGAGAACTATTTTAGGATATTTTTGGGGTAGTTAGAGAAAAGCAAACAGAGTTTTAGTTTGTTACGCTCGTAGACGAGTTTGAGAAAAATAGATCTTTAAATACCCGTTAACCAAACAACCCCTTAAAGTCTAAGCAAATGATTCTAAAAACAAACCGAATATTTATAACAAAAATACGGTTATTATTTTAGTCGTAAGATATGTAAATGTTGTCATCGTTACTAAATGTTCAGTTACTAATTATTTGAAATGTAAACATGTATGTTGGTTAGGTATTATGGAAAATTTAGTAGTGTACTATGGGAACGTCTTACGCGACAGTCCATTCATGGTGGATGTGTCCTTGTGCGAGTCGACTACAGTTGTAGTGAGAGACATGGTCAACGTGGGTTACGCGGCTGTTAGAAGGTGCATCCGAGCGGTGTTTGGCCCAGGGATGCAGGAAAAAAATGACAATGGAGGCCTCCGTCGTTGACGGAGGAAATGATGGGACAGTTGCCTATTGGGGTTTGCGGCCTGTCACAGGTGATCGGTCGTGGGGGTCGTACATGAGGTTTGCAAGCAATTCCAACAACTCAATGTATGGTCAGCCGATGGTGTATGTGGAGTTCATTTCAGTCACTGATGTTGCCGGATGCAGTAGCAGGGGTGGTGAGGTCGAGTTGGCCATCACATCAGCCCCTAGCATCGGCCCATCGGAACCGACAGGCGGCCAGCCTGTGTATGACACAGGATATTGGTCTGCGGCCGTTGACATGAGCGAACACGTGGAGGGATTGCCGGAGGCGCTAGATGATGATGATCATTCTTCTGCGTCTTCGGAGTCAAGCGGAGAAGAAGATGTTCCTCCTCAGAGGGCGGTCGCGGTGGCACTGCAACCCGGGTTTTTACAGGATATGAGCATCACCAACGAATTTCACTCTGCTTCTGGCCTAGGAGCGGGAAGCCTGGAGGTTGGGCAAGTTTTCCCAGACAAGAAGTCTGCTTACCAGGCAATGGGTAGCTATCCAATCGGCATCCACCGCCAGCATAGAGTGAAGCAGTCTGATAAAAAAGAGTTGAAGGTCATATGCATCCACACCGCGAAAGGTTGCCGTGGAAGAGTTCTCGCTAGACTGAAGCCTGGGGTATGTCAGTCATGGCATATCACAAAAATAGTGGAGCATACCTGTGAGAAAACTGGGACTCTTTCAGATCACTGCAATGTGATAGCAAAATTTGTGGCACAGACGATGGAAACAATTGTGCAGGGAAGTCTCAACATTAGTGTTAGGGCTCTGCAAAAAGATGCAGAGGATCTAATTGGATTCCCTATTAGCTACAGCAAGGCTAGGCGTGCGAAGGAAAATATATTCAAGAACTTGTATGGTCACTAGTAGAAAAAGGGTTAAATGTGAAGCACATTAGTGCCGGTTTGAATTTGAGCCGGCACTAATATGACCATTAGTGCCGGTTCCAACGGCTAGGCGGGCGGGCATCATTAGTACCGGTTCGTGGGCAACCTTTAGTACTGGTTCATGCCACGAACCGGTACTAATGAGGCTGTGTCAGGCTATGGTCAGGCTGGGGCCCCCACGAAGACCTTTAGTACCGGTCCATGCCATGAACCGGTACTAGAGTTTCTTAGTAAGCTGATTTTTAGTCCCACCTCGCCAAGAGAGAGGCAGTATGAGCGGTTTATAAGCCGTGAGTGCACAGACAATGACGAAGAGGCGCAATGCTCACCTGCATGTTAATTAGCTTCAAGCCTTTCGGAATAGCATAGATTGCACTGAGCTATGTGCAGTGCAATCTACACTATTCCGAAAGGCTTGAACCAAATTAACCAGCATTGCACCTTTTTTTATTTTTAATAACTTATTTGAACTCCGGACTTCTTTTGTGTTCAGTATGCAGCATTCAAAGCGACGTCATCAATTTCCAACATGTTCTGACATCATTTGTTGTTTTTCGGTCATTTACCTAATTGTTTAGAGAGCTAAATGACCGTGAAATTGGAAATCACTACAAAATGAATCCTGAAAATGTTGAAACTTGGCATGGTATCATCATTTCACCCGCATAGCAAGCGCGAAAGAGTAGAGAGGGTCACGGCAAAAACTGGACGCACTTCGTGTACAAACTGGACAAACTCTTTCGGAGTATCAGGGTTTCGGACGAGAACTCATCTGTTACACGGCCACTTCAATGTTTTTTAAACTTATTTGAACTCTGGACTTCTTTTGTGTCCAGTATGCAGCATGCAAAGCGACGTCATCAATTTTCAGCATGTTCTAACATCATTTGTTGTTTTTCGGTCATTTACCTAATTGTTTAGAGAGCTAAATGACCGTGAAATTGAAAAGCACTACAAAATGAATCCTGAAAATGTTGAAACTTGGCATGGTATCATCATTTCACCCGCATAGCAAGCGCGAAAGAGTAGAGAGGGTCACGGCAAAAACTGGACGCACTTCGTGTACAAACTGGACAAACTCTTTCGGAGTATCAGGGTTTCGGACGAGAACTCATCTGTTACACGGCCACTTCAATG
>NC_041392.1:722545317-722546409 GCF_002162155.2 Triticum dicoccoides
ACCAGGGTTTCGGACGAGAACTCATCTGTTACACGGCCACTTCAATGTTTTTTAAACTTATCCGGACTTCTTTTGTGTTCAGTATGCAGCATTCAAAGCGATGTCATCAATTTCCAACATGTTCTGACATCATTTGTTGTTTTTCGGTCATTTACCTAATTGTTTAGAGAGCTAAATGAACGTGAAATTGAAAATCACTACAAAATGAATCCTGAAAATGCTGAAACTTGGCATGGTATCATCATTTCACCCGCATAGCATGTGCGAAAGAGTAGAGAGGGTCACGGCAAAAACTGGATGCACTTTGTGTACAAACTGGAAATAGAAGAAAATAAATAGAAGAAAAGAAATAATGCAGAAAAGAAAAAAACTATACAAAAAAATTACTCAAAAATAAATAGAAGAAAATAAATAATGCAGAAAAGAAAAAAACTGTATAAAAACTACTCAAAAATAAATAGAAGAAAATAAATAATGCAGAAAAGAAAAATATATAAAAAATTTGTTGGCGCGCTGCCCAGTGGGCCTGCCAGACCTAGGGTGTGCAAATGCAGGCCCAGAAGGGCCAGCAGACTCACAGGGCAGCGCGCCCTAGTTAATTAGGCCTAGAAGCCTGCTATATAGAGAAGCTCGAAGGAGCAGCCGCGGCTGGGTTTATAAACCAGTGCGGCTGCCCTTCGCTCGGCGAGGTGGGACTAAACATTGTGCACCGCCGGTGGCACCGCACAACCTTTAGTACCGGTTGGTGGCTCCAACCGGTACTAAAGGGGGTCTTTAGTACCGGTTCGTAGCACGAGCCGATACTAAAAGGGCCGTTTGCCGCCCCTTGGCCTGGCGAAAATTGGCCTTTAGTACCGGTTGGTGGCTCCAACCAGTACTAAAGACACCTCCTATATATATGGCACCTACGAAAAAATCAGTTTCATCGACACCAGTACTTCTTCTCGATCCAACTTCTTCGCCACGCCCGTCGCCCATCACGCGACGTCCTCGCCGCCGCCGCCGCCTGTCGTTGCCGTCACCGCCGTCGCCCACGCCACCCGTCGTCGCCGTCACCGCCGTCGCCCCCGCCACTCGTCGTCGCCGTCACCG
>NC_041392.1:722546939-722559045 GCF_002162155.2 Triticum dicoccoides
TATTTAGTTGAATTAATAGAACTAGTAAGTGTTTAATGTTTCACCTATATATGAACATATGTTAGATATTAATGTTAAATTTTAGATGAATTAGATATAAATTATATGTTAGATATATATTTAATTTAGTTATATGCGATTTCATTATCTAATTAACATTTTATTATATAGAACTAGCTACCTTATTTTTAGTAAGAAAATTAATAAAACTAGTTTAGTTGAATTAATTAGTTGAACTAGTTAGTTGAATTAGTTCAATTAATTAGGTATATTTTTCGTAAGTGCTTAGTTGAATTAGCTCAATTAATTAGTTGAACTAGTTGAATTAACAGAATTAGTTGAATTAATAGAACTAATAAGTGTTTAATTCTTCACCTATGAACATAGGAATGTCGTCTGACGACGAACACGATTTCATTATGTGCGAATACTGCGAAGACCAATGCGGCCTGTGCGGCAGAAATTTTCTAGTTGATGATAGACGCTTCAGCATCAAGCTCGATGAGAACTTCGAAGTGGATATAGTAAGTCACAATGACAAGTCTTTTTTCGTAATTCAGCATGACTTATGCTTCATTTGCTTCAACTTTTAATTTTAATTTTTCACTATTCTACTAGCGTATCCCCTGCCATGCAAGAGTTTTTGTCTTGGATAAGATAGGTTTCAGTCCTAACGAAACTATGAAGGTAAAAAGAGTTTACTTGAAGACCGAGCATGGTTATACCTTCAACGTCAAATTATATAATGCAGACACATACACCTATTTTGAATGCAAAACTTGGCAAGCACTATGCAAGGCTTATGCATTTGAGCCTGATATGGTTATCACCTTTGATATTCGTCCGAAAGATGATATTGAAGGTAATAGAGACATCTGGGTCAATGTGGAGACGCCTCCAGTTCTACCATTATGTGAGTTTCTCAACCATATTTATGTCTTTGATATGAGATTATTTGAACCAGTTGAATAATTAATAGATCTCAATTTATATTGACAGCTTACTTCCAATCAAGCAAACATGTCCGACGCTTGGTAGATAGGACCGTCCACTGTTCCGGGGCTGAACTAAACTGCGAGGAGACAAGTCATTATGTTTCATGGCTTGATGATCTTGGTGCTGTCAAGACAAATTTCTTTCCTGCACTTAGAAATGTTAGTACTCAAAACGTGCGACCAATAGTGTTCGTACTAAACTACGGTCACATATATTTAGGAAAGATGGTAAGATTTCTACTATTTCTCCTCGGTGCATCTTTTGCATACATTATTTTTTAAGCTAAACTTCACTGCTAAGTATGTTACTATACGATGTTCTTCAACAGGGACTCGCAATGAATGTTGTCCCTGATTGGATCGAGACTAAAGGTACCATGAATATTGTTAGGTTACGGCCAACATATCCTACAATGCACTTTAGTGCATTCAGGATTTCTAATAGCGAGGACTGCTTAATAGTAAAAGACTGGAGCAAAATTGTGAACGATCACAGAGAAGTACTAGGGGGCAGCAATCAGAAGCGCAACCCACGATTAGGAGATAGGTTCATCTGCATGCTCCAATATGATGAATTAGCAAAGCTATACATGTTCTATGCTATTTTACCTGAGAGAGAGCAGCAGGAGTGATTAATTAGCTAGTTCATGCTCTTAGTACTTGTCCTCTCATGTCCGTGTTCTTCGTCCTGAACTTAATCTCAAAGAGTGATTTGCTTTTGTGGTGTTATGAACGCTTATAATATCATTACCATGTTGAACTCGATGATATCTTTGCTATGAAAACCGTTGGTGATGATATATATGATGCAAGAGTTTTTATATTAATTAATATGATGATGATGATGATGATGAGTTATTATATCATTTATGAAAGAAATTGCATATTAGTTTCAACTGGATGGATTCTAGCTAAGTGATCAAGTATATGCCATATCCATATTACCTCGATCACTTAAGTAGGTGATCAAGTATATATAATATGGATATGACATATACTTGATGACTTAGCTAGGATCCACGCATCCAGTCAAACTAATCACCTAATGATTTAACAACTCATTATAATGTAAAACAATCACTAAATTAAATTGAAAACACAAAATTAAAGTAAAAATAAAAAATAAAACCAAAACACACCCAAACATTTAGTACCGGTTGGTGTTACCAACCGGTACTAATGTCCTACGCGCCCACAGAGCTAGCTCGTGCCACGTGGTTGCCCTTTAGCACCGGTTCGTGCTGAACCGGTACTAAAAGGGGGGGGGCTTTAGTGCCTACAATTTAGTGCCGGTTACAGAATTGATACTAAAGGGCCTTACGAACCGGTGCTATTGCCCGGTTCTGCACTAGTGGGTACCTATGAGGAGGCATATTCTTATGCCCCTAGAATGCTTCATCGAATATCAAGTGCTAATAGGGGGACTCAAGTTTGGCGGAGAGAACGTCCAAACCCAATGAACTCGGGTGAGCTAATCCTGGACCGCTTATTCTGGGCATTCGCCCAGACTATACAAGCCTTCAGGTACTGTCCCCGGTATTATCTGTTGATGGTACCTTTCTCACTGGAAAGTACAAGGGCACACTATTGGTGGCGATTGCAGCGGATGCAAATAATCAGCTTCTTCCTATTGCATATGCATTGGTCGAGAGCTAGAACAAAGATAGTTGGTTGTGGTTCCTGAGCTGCGTGAAGATTGGTGTCGTGAAAGAGCGTAAAGGTGTTTGCATCATCTCTGATCGCAACACTGGATTATTAAGCGATCTTGAAATAATTAAGGCGTCGGAAGAAGAGTGGGGCTGGCCCGATCTAGAGGGAAGGTGGTGCATGAGGCATTTGGCAGCAAACTTTTACTCCAAATTCACAAAAAAGGATTGGTTCAAGTTATTCAAGAGGATGTGCATGCAAAAAACTGAAGCCAAAATGAATGCGATCTGGGCAGGTATCAATGGTGAGATCGACCACGCGGCCTTGCCGCAGAGAGAAGACCGGAGGGGTCATAGGACGCCCATAAATTTGAGCCAGTGGATCAGCGAGAATTGCCCTCATTTGGAGAAGTGGGCGCAGGCTCACGACACCGGGGCTCGGTATGGAATAATGACCAGCAACATGTCAGAGGTGTACAATGGTGTTCTTAAAGGGGTGCGAGCACTGCCTATCACAGCCCTAATTGAAGAAACTTGGAACCGGACCCTGTCATACTTTGCAGACAGGGTCACCGTCGCCAAAGGACAAGTTGAATTGAACAAGCCATGATCCGAGAAGATGCAAAGACATCTGGACGAGAAATCAAAGAAGTCCCAAAGTGATGGCTGCAGGAAAGTGGACGCACTTAGGAATAAGTGGGAGGTCAATGTGCGAGCCAAGTACGTTAAGGGTCACCACAGAGGATCAAAAAAGCAAGCTGTCACCCTTGGCTCAACCTCCTGTGAGTGCACTTGTAACAAGCCCAAGCTTGAGGGCTACCCTTGCAGTCATGTGCTCCGGGCGGCTGCTGTTCAAAAAATCAGCGTCGAGCCATACATATCGCCATACTTCAACATGTACAATCTGTACAACACTTGGAACGGTGAGTTCTGGGCTCGGGGCATTGATATGAACTACAAAATGTTGTGGCCAGATGGGCCGAAATGGGTTCCGAACGCCGACTTGATGAGAACCGCAAAGGGACGACGTCAGTCTAGGCGTCATTGCAATGACATGGACCTTAGCCAGATGGGAGAACCAAGGCGATGCCGCGTTTGCAGGTGTCCTGGACATTCACGCAGAGACTGCCCGTATCGAGCCAACAACAACGCGTGATGTTGATATATATGTACTCGTTATGTGTACTTATATTAAATTTAAATTGAATCTCTTTGTATTATTGTACTCCTGATGTTAACTTCAGATAATTAATGTAAATTGTATCTCTTTGTATTTTTAAGTTAATTTTGATTTGCATTTGTATTTCTGTCTTCCTCGTAATTTATATTTGTATGTTTGTGTGCAGGTTATGGGTGAAGTGCTAGTGCTTTTGCAGGGGCCCATGACGCCGGCCACCATTGCCACCTATTTTTGAAACCAAATACTAAGCATGATTATCGGCCTTTCAGACTTCGAACCATAAAGAAAACATGGTCAATACACAATTCTTTTCTTGCTCACCTTGATGCTTATGGACTACAAGGTTTTGCTAGGCTCACATCATGCGACGACCAAGTACATTCGGACCCATCCCTTTTGACATCCCTCGTTGACCGGTGGAGACCTGAAACCCACACCTTTCACTTTTGTTTTGGGGAGCTTGCACCTACACTGAAAGATGTTTCTATGATCACTTCTCTACCAATTAGAGGTGAGCTGGTACTCTCTCCACGAGTGTCTCCATCTTGGGCATTAGATATAGCAGCCCGTCTTGGGATGGAAATGCCAGAATCACAACATTCTGGTAACCCTCGGGGCATCCCACTCGTCTAGCTTCGTGATAACTTTCTTAATTTATCTAGTTTCGCCAATGAGGAGACGAGAAAAAGACATCTGTTTGCGTATTTGTTGTGGCTCCTCGGGAATCTATTTCCAAATTCACATGGGGACGTTGTTGTCCCTGGTCTCATCTACATTGAAGAGAATATGGTAGATGAACCTTTACCCGAGCAGCCAAAATATAGCTTTGGTTCTGCCATGCTATCTCATACATACAGAGGCTTGTGTGATGCCACGCAAAAAACCTCTTTCGCACAAAAAGCTCCCTTACTTTGTGTCTCCTATGAGTTTCTACAGTTGTGGTCCTGGGAATACCTCCCTGTAGGACGACCTCGTATAGTACAACCTGTATACCCATACGACTTTAGCGAGGGTGCCAGCGCAACTATGGCCACCAGGTGGACAAAGGCACGGAAACGTTGGTCTCCAGATATTGCGAAATTTTTTTACCCTATGTACCACCAGCAGTTTGAGATACTTGATGAGGCAGAAGTCACATGGAACCCGTGGACTCAGGACCAGCTACAAATGGTCTTTGATGCTCGACACTTCACACCAGGCATGTTGACCGATAGTGTATTCTGGCTGACTTGCTGCAACTTATTGTTCCTGTGGTGTGTTGAGCCTTACAATCCAGAGCGTGTAATGAGACAGTTCAGTCTCTATCAAGAAATTCCACCACCTTTTCCCAGACGTATCGACGAGGAAACACATAAGTAAGATGTGACATCCCTAAATAGTTAGTATCATTTTTAATTTACTAAACTCACACTTTGTTACATAATTTGCAGGATAACCAATATGGGCAGGGGTTGGAGTTTATACGATTGGAGGGAAGAGAACATTGAATGGGTACACAACTGGGAAAATGAAGCGCTAGCAGATATAGTGCATCAACTTAGGTATATTTTATTTACATTATTTTATTACAATGATCATACGATGCCTGAAGATGCTTTGCTTTCATCATAATGGTTTATCTAATTATTTAATTTTGCAAACCATACAATGGAAGTACAGATCAAGCGTATAAGCAGTGGTACTGCATGAACACACGTGCTAGCCTAGCCAGTCAGCCAGCTACTATACCGACACATCTCACACAAGAGGAGCAGGCGCGAAGACATGTTGAGCTGCATGCAGCTTACTATCGTGACCAGATGGTAATCACTTGTAACTTTTTTAGGTCCATCATTTCATAATCAGTTGAACTAAATAACATCCAAATATTGTTCAGCTTCAAAATTTCAACGAAGTAGTGCAGATGGCTACGGATAGCATGCCGACCCAGGGCCCATCTCGCAAGACATTCCAGAAACGTTTTCAACAATACGTGGCAAAGAAGTTCAGATGCGGTAGAGGCGACGATGTTGTCACAGGAGCATACAACATGCCGATAGCGAGGTCAGCCAGACCGAGTGCGGCGCCGTCGTCCAGACCGAGCGAGGTGCGTACGAGCCATGGGCAGTGCGGGGAGGGTCCGAGTACTAGAACGACATTGCCACGACATGACTCATCTCTGCCACTACATCGCTCTTCTTCGATGCAGCTTCATCAGGGGCAGACATCTCAGGACCATGGCACGGGCTTGGATTCGATGCCCCAGCAGTTTCTTTCCCCTAACCCATATGCGTACACAGGATATGATGCATACACCCAAGGTGAGGGATCTCAGGCGTATCTCTCCACGCAAGGGATCCCCATGCCCGAGGAGACTCGTGTACCAGATTTAAACCAGCACCACGTACAATGGCCAGACAGTATAGGAGAGGGATCTGATCAGGTAGTCATGCTTACATTTCAATGCATTTACAATGATACCATATATTATCCTCTAACAGTTTGTTTACAATGTTTCTATGTGCAGAACATACCTGATGTTAATTGGGGCGATGAGAACACCCAACGTGGCATCAACATAGGCCTCCAGAGAGCATCACATGATCATGGCGTCAACACAGGCCTCCGGGGAGCATCACATGATCATGGCGACACGGTTACATCATTAGTTACAGAGTTCTTCGGAGGGGACGTTATTGGCCATTCTTTTATCCCCGCGGAGTCACAACCATACGCCTACAATTACGCTTCAGGTTCGCAACAAGGATTCGCGACTCCACCACCTACGCAGGACTCGCAGACACATGAAGCCGAATTGGAGTACGGTCGCGGTCTTCGTGTAACTCGGCCACCTAATTGCTTGTCGCCTTCCGGTCGTAAGGAAATGCTAGGTGGTCGTCGTAAAGTAAGGTGATTCATCTATCCACGTGCGCGACCCATTGTATCTACATATGTCTGTATAAGACTTTTCGATTTGAACATCTATGTATGCTGAAATAAAAATGCACCAGTCAGGAACAATTTTTCCCGCCTATATCTCCCGCCATACTATCCCGCTCCACTCTTTTGCTTATGTTAGGCCGAAATGATTTTTTTTAAAATTTTGGCTGATGAATACTGTGCAACCATTGCCCATCTTAGACATTGAAAAAAAATATTTTCAGGCAACGCTTTCCCCTCAATATTTTCCCGCCAACGCTTTCCCTCCATATGTTCCCGCCACCCGTTTCCCGCCAACCCCTTCCCGCCATATCTTCCTGGCATCCGTTTCCCACCAAGCCCTTCCCGCCATATGTTCCCACCAACCCTTTCCCGCCATACCGCATTCGTTCTTTCCCGCCATTTTCTCCTCTCTACCTATAAAACCCCCTTCAGACGGAGGTGGATAAGCATTCGAGTGTAGTGTAGGCGAGATGTCCCATTATCCTTTCGATCGTAGTTTTCACCCTGGGATGAGCAGCACTCTTCTGAGGCTAGCTATCGAATTCAGGATGGACAATAGGATAGTTCCATGGGACGAACTCACCGATAGTGACACCATAATGAATGAGTTGGCTCACCAATTACGTAGGTCTGGGTGGCCTGAAAGGACCTATGAGGAGGTACGCAAAGAACTTCTTAGGTTGAATGCAAGGTGGAAGAAGGTAGTGGAGCCGAAGAGTGAAACTTTTAGAAGGACTGCAGAAAGGCATCCATTTTTATGGACTGAGGAGAGCGAGGACGAAGATGATATCTTCATGCCGCCCCTTCCGGGTTCTGCATCATCAAAGGGCAAGAGTTCTGCATCGTGCAAGGGCAAGAGTACTGCATCCTCGAAGGGCAAGAGTTCTTCATCGTCCAAGGGTAAGAGTTCTGCATCCTCGAAGGGCAAGATTTCTGCATCGACGGAGGATGACAATGATGCCTTCATGTAGTTTTTAAGTTGTATTCCAGTTGTACCGTTTAATTCAGATGTACTTGCATTATTAGTTCGTACTCTCTTATTGTAAGGCATTATGTTCTATCTTAATTTCATTTTGTAGTTGTTGCACGATGTTCGATAATTAGTGGAGGGAAAGAAAATGCCACTACTTTATTCTAAAACTATATTTTTTTCCATCACAACAAGGTACAACTGAAAATAAGATACAACACGACAAGGTACAACTGAAAATAAGATACATCGTAGAATTTAAATAAAGCTACATTTAACTACTGAAATAAAGCTACATTAAACTGCAGAAATAAAGATACAAATGATTGTGAAATTTAAAATACTACCACAGGAATCTACTGAGTCCAACGTGGATATTTTCCTTTTCCATCGCCAATTTCTTCTGCTGCCTTGGCCTGACGAGCCCTTTCTTTCTTTCTCTGCCTCTCCGCCTCACGAGCCTCCTTTCGCTGTCGTTCCTGCTCCTCCATGGGACGAGCCTCCTCCCTGTTTTTCTTTCCTAAATCCTGAAAAAACCGATGTTGCTCCGCATAGTATTCTTTTAACTCTCTCTCTCTCGCTCTGCTTTCTCCTCAGCTTCCGCCTTCTCGCGTCGCTCTTCCGCATAGAAACTATTCCATGCACGGCGACTTCTTTCACGAATCTCAGTCACTGCCCAAGCCGGCATCTCCGTGTCAATCCAACGATAGTACATGCGCAGAGGTGGATGAAACTACAACAAGAAACTAGAATGTTATTAAAGAATCTATCAAAATACCAACAATATCTATTTGTGATGGTTAAAGCATACCGGAGGCTTGTCGTACTCTGAAATAGCTATGGGTGGATCTTCCTCATAATTGGCGCACATGAAAAACTTCATGCCCAACCAATCTGAAAAATCCGTAACCTCCTTCACCTTGCAAAGATCGCCACACCAACACCGCAGGACTGCCACCCCTGGAGGCAAACTTGCATTCTTCATTTTCCTCGGCCTAATGCTTTGATCCGAGCAAGGCAAACTCATACCGACTGAAGAAATGTGTTACACACTTTGCGCAGTGCCGATTTCGAGGATGGCTGGACGAGAGCCTCGGTGTCTCCTTTTATAAGCTCAGACGATAAATGATGGCGAGAAAATTAAGCAGGGATATTTAGGATCCCTGTAGTGTCGGCACAACAGCTTCCCGCAGCATCGGATTCCTAGTGCCATCGCATCCGTTGAGGCAAAAGAAGCAAAGGCAGGACTGATTCCCGGGCGAAAGAACCAAAAGCGTCCATATTCCCGCGCGTTGAAGTCACCGCCGTCAGTGTCGCTGTCGCGCCTCGGAATCAACGCCGTTTGCGCACTGTCGCGCGTGCAGCGGCACAAGACATGCCGCCTCGGCTGGTGGCGACGTGGCCCACCTGCTGGGCTCGCGCGCAGCAGGCCGTGTCGGCCGGGGAGCGACAGCGGCAGCGGCGGCTGCCTCACCCGGTGGCGGCCGGGCCCACCTGGCGCGGCCCGTTCTGTCGCGGCACGCTGCACTGTGCAGAAGCCGTTGTGCCCCGCGCGGCCGCCTCCTGCGGTGGCGGCAGGGCCCGCCGCCTCATGGCGTGGCGGCAGGTGACACATGTCGCCTGCCGCGCCTGCCGTCACTTGTGAGGGGGTCTCTTTTGTCAATTTCGTCCGCAGGGGGTATCTTTTGGCAATTCCAGTGGGCAGAGGGTCTCTTTCGACAAAAAATCCAACGTAGATGGGATCATGTCCTTCCATCATCTCAAACACATACGAATGCCTACGTTCTATGGAGATTATATTAAAATGTAGTACGTGATAGTTTATAGAAGAAATCTAATCGGAGCAAGCCAGAACACACGACCCATGATGTTATTTTTAGTCAAAGAAAAATTTCTTATTGTTATATACGCGACATGTTTGAACAAAATAAGTTATGTATGAACACTGTTTATTTTATTTTATTTTTGCATTCAACCATGTGTATGAAACTATCATGTTGCTTCATGCCACAAATAGACCATAGTGTTAAAATACATGTAGGATCCCCAAAGCAATTCAATGAGAACTCTCTTAGCACAAAACTCAAAATAAGTGTTGTATTGGGATGTTGTCTCTAAACATTTATTACTCTCTTCGGTCCGAAATAAGTGTAATCGGAGGAAGTACTATTTCGTATAGTGTGATAAGAAAAAATGCATTGGGCGTGCCTCATGTATGTCAGGATGGTGACATGGCGACATAGTTGAAACCCGTTGCAACGCACGGGAAATTTTGCTAATATATATATATATATATATATATATATATATATATATATATATATATATATATATATATATATATATAGGGTCGCGCTATTCGTCACCCTGGGTGAGGAATAATTATTCTTCATCCCCTCTCTATTTTGAAATCAATGCACCATATTTTTAGATTTCATAAATTTTGTCTTATTCCGTATGTAAAAAGAGAACGTAAGAAAATATATACTTGCCATAAAAAATATTTTATGTTACATAAAGTTACGAACGTAAAAAACATACATAAAATGCGATACTTTTGGTCTTATAACCTATTTTTTTGTTTTCTTATACCAAATTTTACGTAATGAATCAATATGAATGTAACTATTTATATTCCAAATGTAATTTATTTATGAAGCGATCGTAAAATTACCTCGGATGAAGAATAACTTATTCTACACCCGGGTGATGAATAGTAACACTAGGGTCGCGCTATTCGTCACCCTGGGTGAGGAATAGTTATTCTTCATCCCCTCTCTATTTTGAAATCAATGCACCATATTTTTAGATTTCATAAATTTTGTCTTATTCCATACGTAAAAAGAGAACGTAAGAAAATATATACTCGCCGTAAAAAATATTTTATGTTACATAAAGTTACGAACGTAAAAAACATACATAAAATGCGATACTTTTGGACTAACCTATTAACTCAGTGTAAAGTTTCAGTTTTTTTGTCTTTAGTTCTCCAGAAAGTACCAAACGTCATGAAAATTTTTGACGTTTTTTCTAGACAAGAGAGACTGTAGAAGCTTCGCAAGGCAACCCAGCGCACCCAGGGGAGGTAGGCGCGCCATGACACCTCGTGGGCCCTCGTGGCTCCATCTGACCTAATTCCACTTCTGCAAACTCTCAAATATTGGGAAACCAACATAGAGCCACCCAAAATACTTTTTCCGTCGCCGCAAGTCTCTATTCTTTCGGGATCCCATCTGGAGGCCTTTTCCAATACTCTGCATGGGAAATTGATGATGGAGGGCTTCTAAATCAACCTTGCCCTTCCGATGATGAGTGAGTAGTTCACCACATACCTATGGGTACATAGCTAGTAGCTTGATAACTTCTTCTCTCTCTTTGATCTTCAATATCAATGTTCTCCTTGATCTTCTTGGGATCCGATGAATTGTGAGTTTATGATCAGATTATTCATGAATATTAATTGACTCTTCTCTAAACTTTAGTATATATGCATGATTGTAATAGCTTTGTATTTCTCTCCGATCTATCCACTTTGTTTGGCCAACTAGATCTCCACATGCGAGCTCCCTCTTCTCCCCGAGGGACCTCCTTCTCCCCCTCTCCCTGTCTCCCGTCGATGGAGGGCGACCACCACCTGCCACATCCGGACACCCATTGATGCTGCGAGCATCTCCTCCCCCCGGCGCTACTACGGGCATCTCATCTCCCAGTCTCAAGCTACTCATCGCCACCGTGGAGTGACGACGTCACGGGCGCTCCCCCTCGACAGCGGATGCTGCATGGATCGGCCAATGGTGCCGCATGGTTGGGGAAGCCCGCGAGTTGGGTGCTGCAAGTGAAGATGCCGGTGACACAGGCCTACTACAGGAGGGCGATGGCGAGACATTTTTTTCTTGCTGGAATCAGGAGAGATGCCTAGTGTTGCAACCGACGACCAAAAAACCTACATCCGGTAACGAAAAAAGCTTCAACCGGCGACCAAAAAAGTTTCAACTCGTATATAAAGGAACCTATGGACGATCATGGAAAGTTGCAACCGGTGATGATAAAAGCTTCATTTGGCGATGAAAAAAGTTTCAACCCTAGAGACGAAAATCATGACGAGAAAACCTTCAAAAAACTGACAGTTACAAAAGCTGTAACCGGCATTGAAAAAACTTTCAAAATTCATGTCTTAGCTGCGACACGCGATGACGATGACGATGACGATGACAACGTTTTGCTGCAACCATAGTCGGTTTTTGCTACAACCAGCGATGGAATTTGCTACTAATCATTTTCATGGCTGCCATGGTGCTACAACTGCGCCGACGAGCACGAGGAGGGTGATGGGGTGGGATGTTGTGAACCATGGACGGCGAGATCTGGTGTGCAGGTAACGAGTGGCACGGCG
>NC_041392.1:722559234-722566095 GCF_002162155.2 Triticum dicoccoides
GTGAGGTACAACCTCAGTGAGGGGGCAGGGCAGGATGCACGCGGCGAGCCACCGACGGGCACAGCCGAACGGGGGCAGCAGTCGGCGGCTCAAAATCATTGTTGTTCTTGTTGTGTGTATGTCTTTGGACGAAGGAAAGGGACGAATCGGTGCAGGAGCAAGATAGAGATCAGACGGCTCACACGAAGCGCATCTGACCGCTAGGTGCGGGCGGGCCGGAAATTTGGGCAGGCCTGCGGGCACCTAGCACTCGCCTACAATTCGGTATGGGCGGAGAAAAAAAGACCCGGATGAGTACGTTAGGAGCATTCACTGGTGAGGGGAAGCGGACGTAGGGACGGCGGAATCTTGAGGATGAATCTGGAACTTCAACGAGATTAGGTCGGTGAAAGACATGCGCATGCGCATGCGCCTTCCCCTCCAAGTTGATCGTTAGAGGTAAGAGTTGAAGCGAAGTTAACAGGAGCAGGACACTAAGGTACACGTGCATTCTTCCTCCTATAAATATAGCCCTACGTCCACACCACGATCCCATCCCGTCCCCATCTCCCTCCCTCCGCGGCACCCTCTCCATCATCTGCTTCGTCGCCGGGCGCCAGACGGCTGCCCTCGCAGGCTTCGCAGCCATGAAGCTCCCGCCGGCTGTTGTCTGTCTGCTCCTCATCCTCGTCTTCTTTGATGGTACGCACGCACTGCCACTATGTCTTTCTTTCCGATGTTTGCTGCTAGCGTGCCGCCTTTGTTTTCCTTTTGGACATCTGTCGCTAGCCGTGTATTACTACATCACTTCAATCTTGTCCCGTTCTTCATGTTCTTCCAGCATGCACGCGCGCACGTACTCACATGATCGATCCATGTTGCAGGTGCTTCAGTGGAGGCCCGAGGCACACCTTCTGCCCAGGGGTCGAGGAACCAATGGTCCAGCATGTTCGTCTTCGGCGACGACTTTGTCGACAACGGCAACCGTCCCAACATCACCGGTGAAAAGACATCGCGCCAATGGAGCTACCCCTACGGCTCCTATCTCAACTCTCATTATCCTACGTCTCCTGTTTTGACCGGACGCTTCTCCAACTACAGGATGCAATCAGATTTTATCGGTACGTGTACTCATATATTATGCAAGTATATAGCTAGGTAGCAAATTTTAGTTTTAGGCTAATGCTAGACTGCTAGTGTGCTATGACGTGTATCATTATACATCTATTAGGTGTATCCAAAATAATCGTTCCTATCTACTGCTTGTCCCTGCAGCAAGGATGTTGGGTCTCCATGAAGCACCTCCAGCGTACGAGCTCACAGATGATCAATCTTGTGGCTCATCTGGCATGACCTTCGCTTCTGGCGGCGCTGGTGTCTTCAAGGTGACAGCGAAGAAAAAGGTGCCGACCCTTGCTGCACAGGTTCAAGCTTTCAAGAGGCTAGTCAACGACGGGGTCATCCCAACACGACAGCTTCACCACTCTGTCGCGCTCATCGCCATCTCCGGCAATGACTACATGAGCGGCTCTGAGGCCAATAATGGCTTCTACACAAGCTTCGACGATGTAAGTAGTAGCTACCATACTCACACATACAAATTACACCATCAATTAATATATCAATCTCCGCCTTGCTAATTAACTTCTCCTGCATGCAGCTCGATACTTACGTCGGAAACGTGGCGACTGAGATCCTAGATAATGTGGCGCAACTGCAGATGCTTGGTGTGAGAAAGGTGCTAGTAAACAACTTGCATCCCATTGGTTGCATGCCTTTGCATACTAGTTCGAACAACTACACCACGTGCGACCTTCTCGGCAATTATGGCGCATCCGTGCACAACAAGTATCTAAAGCAAATGCTCGAAGAAAGGGACAACGTTCACATACTGGACCTCTACACTGCTTTCACTGACATCATTAATCATGCCCCTGGTAAGTACACATATCCGCGTGTATGTTGTAAGCCAAATCTGGCTTATAATGTATGAATTTGATTCTGTAACTATGCATAATTGTTTTTGTGCATGCAGGCGGAGGGTCGGATGAGTCCAAGAATTTCAACCGCAAACTGACCCCGTGCTGCGAGAGTACCTATAAGGGAGGGTACTGTGGAGAGCGTAGCCATTCAGGGAAGCGCTTGTACGACCTATGTGAAACTCCTGACAAGATGTTCTACTGGGACCAGACACACCCAACACATGCTGGGTGGGAAGCTGTAATGAAGGCGCTGCAACAGCCTTTGATGGAGTTTCTTGATGAGGACTACGTTGCATGATGCAGCAACTTGATGGCTAGCCAGTTGCTGGTGCAATATCTTTTAGGTTAGCTTTACAAATGGCATGCGTGTTTAGGAAGAAGGTTGTGAGTTTTTTCCCCTTGTGTTTTGATGGAGTTTTAGTCTAGTACAGTGCTTTTTATTATGTACATGAAACATGAACGGGTGTTAATTTTCTTATTGTTTTATCCCCTATATATTAGTTGAGATTGAAAAGTTGGTTGTAAATGTGGTTGAATATCTAGCAGCAAATGACAAATGAGAACATGCTAGGGCTTAGTGAGATATAGCGTGCATGCATATGCATGGGTTTGAGCTCATGATAGGGTCGGTAAGATTAGACTCTAATCGATGCGCATGGTCGTTCGTCTGCCCATGGTGTTGTGCATGTTGGGGTTGCTATTACACGGCACGGTGCACGGGTTAAACGAGGCCATGTTCGTCAATGAGCCAGAAAAGAAGGATGACCAAAGGTGTTTTGATTGACCAATTGTGTAGACCTTGTGCACATTGTTTGCTAGCTAGGACGAGGTCCCGTAAAAAAGATTCAAGTATCAAAGACTGCGAGGTAACACTTCCAAATGATCGTTCTTCGCTCAGGTGTTTGTCGGGGCCGGCTTTCACGTCTTCACCATGCAAACACTAGCTTGAGCAATTTAGTCTAGACGTGCAGTAGCCTTGCGTTTGTATGAACTCATTTTGTCTCCATGTTATTCTTATATCTGACTTAAATTTTTGTATATCCGACAAATATGGTGACACCATTTCCGAACTGATTGGTATCAAACCCCTCACCCAACATTGATCGCTTTCTTGCAAGAATCTATGCCTACTGATTAAGGACGGTACGTTTCTCCACTACAAAAAAAAAAAAAATACATGTATGTTTTTTCCGCACTTCTAAGTTTTTCTTTTGTGAAATCATACATGTATATACAGTGCCTTGTTTTGTGCCGATGACATAATAAAATATTACGGGGATGGTACGGAGTTAGCTCTAACTTTTTTGTAGCGATCTGAGCTGGCATGGGTTCTTGAATTTATCGTGTTTCTTCTTTTATTTTTAGCAATTTTCATTTTGCGGGAGACAAATTTCCTCCATTACTAGGCTTATGCGGTGACTTCATGTATCTAAGATTTGTTGCCCGGTCCATTGGAGGTACTTATAGGGGTATCGTATGTTGCTCGTGCTTTGTGTTAAGTCAACCAAGGTTGTTTAGGCTACGGTGTATACAACACGAAGACAGTGCGCGGCCAAACCAACACGGTACAAACTGTTCAACACAACGTATCGTTGAAGTTACTAAGCTTGCATGAAATAGAACGCCCTCAGCGATCCTAATTTTTTTCCGTCGCTGTCCCCACAGGTCAGCCTGTGTTGACCAGATGAAAACGGCCTTGGACCAATCTTGATGGATTGATGAGTCTTGGGCTAATACGATGCGTCCTTCCACCTCTCTCGTTGGCGAAGGATTTGTAGAGAGGCGGTTTGGGTCAAGGTCCGAGAGGAGATTCGCTGCTGGGCGTTCAGCTGTTGGGAAGTCGACCAACACCTGCTCCTCCAATCGAAACCGCCGCGGCGCCAGCGCCACGCGTTCAGGCGCTTGCCGACGCCGGCGTGCCCCACCAGCCGGCGCAGTACATCCAGCCGTCCGAGTTCCGCGCGGCCCCCTCCCCATTCGCCTCCCTCTCCGTCCCCGTCGTGGATCTCTCGGACGCCGCCGCCACAACAATCATTTTATTTTTGTTTTTTTAGATAGAGGTTTGTTCGCTATATCATACTAAATCAAAAACATTTATTTTGGGATGGAGGGAGTACAAGATAAGATCATGCTCTTTTTGTAAAGTAAAGAAGATAGTAGCAGGAAATGTTTGATTTCTTTTTTATTTTACCAGTTAGAGGTATTCGTTGATATTACAAATAAATCTTTGTTTATTTGTACAGTATGTTCTCCCTTGTAAGACAAAATCTGAATTTCAGAGGATAGCTGGACAAGGTCTGCCTTACAGCTACTTGTGCAGAGATGTTAATTTAAATAATGTACTAGCATATTGTGTGATGCAACAATTTGCAAACCTAGACTAGCCCTTCTTTGGCCTACTTATCGAGTCTGTTTTTGAATGATCATATTTCTCTGAGGGTTTCTGCTGTTTCTTTCAGCAATGTGCTCTCTGGCCTCCCTTCCCTTTGCATGCTTTACATTCGTTTCTTTGAATTTCATGTGTCTCTATGCCACTAAGATAACTAGCAATACAACGTTTGAATATAGTACACTTCTTTGTCTGGCTATGTACATCATTGTCTGTATTGTTTGAGGCATCCACTGCCTGCATGATTGGAGCAGATCGATAACAGCCAAGAACAACACTAAAACAACTGAAATGAGCAGCCCGCTAACAAAAATATAAGACTAATAATACACAAGCGAAATACGGCACAGCAAAGCGCGCGTTATCCTCTAGTCTATAATTCTTGTTTAAACATAATTACTAATTTTGTATTGCACAAGTTACTTTGCTATCTACCTAATAATATACGTGGGACATATATCATTAAATGTCTGTCCAGTATATTGATTATTAGGAAAGACGAGATAGACTAAGAATTGTTCGAGCTTGTCTTATACTTCAAGTTGGTCATTATACTTCTATATATATGCCCACGAGGCTCAAGCAATATAATGAACGATTTCATCAAATTTCTCTCTCTCTCCCTTCTAACGGTATCAAACATACCTCGATCCTAAACCCTAGTCGCCGCCGCTTCCGCCCTGCGCGCCGCCCCCGGGGTGATCAGTCTTCATGACCGCCGCCCGCCGTCCGTACCTAGGGTTCGTTCACCGGTCATGTTGACCCTCTGCCCTAGAGTCTTTTTCCCGATCCTTGATCCGAGGTTTTTCTCTCTCGCCGGTCGTTTGATCGGTGTTCTTTTTTGATTCTCCAATTTATAGATCGGGTTGAGTCGCTGGCCGCCGTTCATCATCTACAACGCGTGTCTCCTACGTCGACATCTTCATCGATTCCTGCTGGATGGTGCCTCGAGCTTCACGCATGTCCGCCAGCACGCTGGCCCGAGCGGATCTCGTGTCCTCGCTGCGTGGCCGCGGCCTCACGCACTACGCGCGGATGCGGTTCGCCGCTTGAGCACCGAGCGCCCGACCACGTCCACACGGCGTGGCGTGGGCATCTCATGCACCTGCCTCATCAGCTGTATGGCTGCACGTGAGGCTCTGGCTGCTCGCATGCATGTACGGGTCCGTTCAATCGGCCTTTGCACAGCCCGTTAGGGCATGTACAATGGTTTTATCTTAGCAATGCCACGTAGGATAAATGATGAGGTGGAGGAGAGAGAAATCATAAGAGAAGGCTTGTCTTCTCTTAATTAAGAGAAGGCAAGAGGTGATCTTTTAGTATAATATGTCTCACCATGTTTTTAGGAATAACTAGTTATTGAAGATAAAGCTAAGAGATGACCCATTGTAGACATGTTTTTTTGTCATCTCTAAATTACATGCAAGATTTAAGATAAGACTACCTTATCGACCATTGTACATGCCCTAAGAGATGACCCATTGTAGACATGTTTTTTTGTCATCTCTAAATTACATGCAAGATTTAAGATAAGACTACCTTATCGACCATTGTACATGCCCTTACACGCTCGGTTGCACGCGCATGTCTGGTCCGGTCGGCCGACACACACCGCGGACACCTCCATCGCCGATCGAGCGGCTAGTCCGCTTCATCCGTGTCGCGCGGCCGGTCACTTGCCCGCATCTTAGACAGATTTAATGAAGATCAACGTCAAGTTCACACGCCTCTCCACCGATCGAGCAACGGATTGCCGCTGCATTTCCCTGTCGGGTCGCAGCGCCGTCGCCCTGTGATTCTCTCCGTGGCTACACCGATCCGTGCCACCGCTGCGTCGCCCCTTCGGGCCGTAGCACCGCGGCACGTGGTCCCTGCTGCCGTCCTGAGGCCGTTCCCGCGGTTGCACCAACCTGCGTGCTGCCGCTGCGTCGTCCCTTCTGGCCGTAGTAGCCGCCGCCCCGAGGCCATCTGCTCCCGGTCGCCCCGAGGCTGTACCGACCCTCGCGCTGCTGCTGTGTCGCCCCGTTATGCCGTAGCGAGCATGGAAAATGGTCCCTACAACCGCCCTGATGTCTTCCCCGCCATCGCCCCGACCCGCGTGCTGTAACTGCGTCGCCCCTTCGGGCCACAGTGTCGCGGCGCGCAGTCTACTCTGCCATCCCAGCACGTCGACTTCTATGTGGTATGTGTCGCGCCGCCTCCCTAGGCGCAGAAACGCCACCGTCCGCGTGGTCTTCGTCATGTTGTCGGGTTTTCCTCGCCTACTTCGAGCATCGTCGCCACGCTTCTGACCTAGCCGCCACTGCCGCTCGTCTTTCCGGTCCACGACGACTACATTGACACTGACAACCCCGACTCGACATCGACCACGGCGTCCCTCGCACGGCTACCTCGACCATGGCTACACCACCCTACGCTCTTGGCTAACTCAACAAACGACATAAAGGGCTACCGCCTTGCTTGAGCAACCTCGTCGGTTTTCACTCCAGCCACGTCTTTCATGATGCATCG
>NC_041392.1:722566431-722608891 GCF_002162155.2 Triticum dicoccoides
GGGAGGAGGGGTGCCCGTCGGCTTACCTTCGGATTCTTCTCCTCACCGTTTGCATCGCTACCATTGTGACTGCGGGGGATGTTGAGTATATTGATTATTAGGAAAGATGAGATAGACTAGAATTTGTTCGGGTTTGTCTTGTACTCTAAGTTGGTCATTGTACTTCTATATATATGCCCACGAGGCTCAAGCAATATAACGAACGATTTGATCAAATACCTCTCTCTCTCCCTTCTAACGACTTGACTTGGTATATTAAAAAACGACTTGACTTGATATATTAAAAAACGAAATTTTATCCTGACTTGGAACAATGACCAAGGAAAAATCTAGTCTATGTAGACCTACACATCTTTTTTTGGATGGCTGTACACGTACACACCAGCTTGTCAAATCAAGAAAAAATTCATGACAGTTATACCATGTGTATACATATAGCTGATTGTGTAGAATATTAGCTAAGAGCTGCTACGTACATTGACACTCAGAAGACTAGGAATAACTTAGATGCCAAGATCAACTAGATTACACACGATCAGACTCTTCTTGTATACGTATCATGTTCACATCTTTAGAAGACTCCGTTTACTTAACTAAAAAAGTGAATATTATCAGCATATATTTTGTGCATTAAAAATATAGTTTGAAACATGTGTGTGGAGGGAATCCACGAACATGTCACCATTATTTCCTTATATATATATATATATATATATATATATATATATATATATATATATATATATATATATATATATATATATTATATGTGGATTTTATGTTATGTTCAATGGTTTAGCATTTGTTTGAATGCGCTACCAATAATTTCGTCCACTTCTAACTGCTTGTGTATGACACATATTCTATTGACTAGGTAGCTCATGTAAAAGCAACTTTCATTTCATTTTACTCCGCATAGTCAACAACTTCATAAAGTTTGGTCAACTTTATATTCAAAAATATCAACATCCATAGTACTAATGATATACAATATGAAAATTAATTCCCTAATATTTAATAACACTGATTTTTATTGTGAATGTTGATAGATGTTTTTACAAATTTAGTCAGAGTTTATGAAGTTTGACTTAAGACACGTCTTATATGCGGAGTAAAAACAAACGGAGGGAGTACATGTGTCCGATTGAACATTTAAGGCAATAGCACTCGGTCAAAGAAGTCTATATACTCCTACATTATTGTAATTAATTCAATAGTGGAAGTATACACATGCTAGTTCCTCGCTAGCTAGATGTCTCGCGTCCCTGTCGCGTTGCCTCCCCCGCGGGCGGCTCGGGAGGGCTCAGCCGCCGCCGCCTAGTAACCCTCCAGCGCCCTTCTCCTACTCCGCCGCTGCCAATGGTTGGCGCCGGGTAAAGCCCGTGCGTGCGATGACAGTAGCAGAGGGTCTCTCCTCCCTTTCCCGGATCCGCGACGGCGCAGGCGTCCTGATCCGCGGGGTGCAGCCCTCCTGATGGTGTGGCGGATCCCGGAAGCGGCGGGCTTGTGGCGGTGCACGGGCGCCCTGATCCATGGGTGTGGGATTCCCGACAGCGTGCGGGCTCCCAGTGGCAGCAGGATCGGTCGACGGCGGGCTTGGGCGACGGCGTCGGCCGCGCGGTGCCAGATCTCGTCGCTCGTGGCGGATCTCGTCGCTCAGGCCATCGTGCAGGATCCTGGGCCTGGGGCAGCGGCCCTGTTAGTCATGGCAACAGCGCCCTCGGTTGGCGATGTTCGCGGGGGGGTGGATGGACGGCGTCCTGACCGCGTGGGCGGTGCCTTGCCGGTGGATCTCCTCCGCGCTGGAGGCTCTCTCCCGCTGCACTTGGTGGCTTACATTCGGGGTCGTCGACCTCGGTGCGTTCGCGGGGACTGATAGAGGTGACATCGGACTGGAGGAAACTCTAGATGACTCATTCATCCCGAGGTGGCGACGACCAGGGTCGCCGTTATCCTCCTTGCAGGCGCCGTTGAGATCCCTGCCCTCCACCCTGACCCCATGCCTGGGTAAAAACCCAGAATCTCCTTAGATTCGGCGGCGGCAGCACTGCGTGTGTCGTACCCTTCTTGGAGGCGCCTTCTGGGGCATTTGGGTGCTCGGTTAGAGGAACTGCAGGCTGAGGGGATGGGACCAGTGGCAATAGGTGGTGTTTGCGACGGAGGAGTGGCATAGCATCTGGCACGTCGACAACGGCGGGTTTTAGCGGCATGGAGCAGCGGGTTTTCAAGCTCCTTGCAGTGGCTATTAGCTGGCGCTTAAAGCGCTCCTGCTCGAGAGATTCCTCAGGTACGATAAAATCCTCATTGCCGAGGCTCACCTCCTCCTCGGAGAGCGGGAGATAACTATTGTCCTCCGAGTCTTTGTTTGCGGCCAGTTCGTTAGGGCTAACTTGCCCATCTTACCGATCGTCCTGTTCGATATTTCATTCGTCGGTATCTTCTCTGTCTTCGGCACCGTCCGGAGTCTTATCGTCTCCCGTGCCGGTGTTGTTGCCTTTGCTGCGGCGTGATTTAGAATGGCGCCGCTGACGCCAGCGCTTTGGTTCTATCTTGGGAGGTTCATCCTCAACTGGATTCTCTTTTTCGTCGTCGTTGATTTCTTTTGGTGCATCCACCATGTATACGTCATATGAGGATGTGGCCGTCCATCGTCCGGTGAACGGCGGGTTTTGGGCCTCCTCTACTCCTGCATCGTCGTTCATACGGTCGATGTCTTCGGAGCCATAATCGAGCATGTCGGTTAAGTCATCGACAGTGGCTATGAAGTGGGCGGTGGGTGGGAAACGAAATTCTCTGTCATCAGCCTCCAGCTCGAACCGGACATAATTTGGCTGAGAAATCCCCACCAAGGATAGTGCTTTTAATGAGTTTAACACGTCGCCCAAAGGCGAGTGCCAGAAGATGTCCGCGGAGCTGAATTCGACGATCGATGACCGATCAAGCTCGACGTACGCGGACGCAAAAGGTTCGGAACCTGTAGCCAGAGACGAGTCCATGGTTTCGGTGACACAGATGTCACTTGAAGTTAGGCCTGTGTGCAGCTCCACCACTGCTGAGTTTGCGGCTTCCACGGCGGGGTTGAGCCTCCCGTCCTCGGATGGCGCGATCTGCTCCGGATCTAAGGCCAGAGCAGCTACAGGTACTATCTGCTGGGTATGGTCCAATGATAGATTTTCGTCGTGTTCATCGTGGTGGCAGGGAGCAGCTGCCGTGGTCTCAAATCCGTCAAAGATCAAGTCTCCGCGGATATCCGCGACGTAATTCAAGCTTCCAAATCTGACCTGATGGCCAAGGGCGTAGCTTTCGATCTGCTCAAGATGGCCAAGCGAGTTGGCCCATAGTGCGAAGCCGCCGAATACGAAGATCTGTTCGGGCAGGAAGACTTCCCCTTGGACAGCGTTGTTGTAGATGGTCGAAGGAGCCATCGAACCTTTTGATGACAGTACAGTGGAACTCTCAATGAAAGCACCAATGTCGGTGTCAAAAACGGCGGATCTCGGGTAGGGGGTCCCGAACTGTGCGTCTAAGGTCGATGGTAACAGGAGATAAGGGACACAATGTTTACCCAGGTTCAGGCCCTCTCTATGGAGGTAATACCCTACTTTCTGCTTGATTGATCTTGATGAATATGAGTATTACATGAGTTGATCTACCACGAGACCGTAATGGCTAAATCCTAAAAGTCTAGCCTGTCTGACTATGATTATGAGGATCTCCTTCTATGGACCTAGCCCTCCAGTTTATATAGACACCGGAGGGATCTAGGGTTACAGAAGGTCGGTTACAGAGAAATGAATCCTCATATTTGGATGCCAAGCTTGCCTTCCATGCCAAGGGGAGTCCCATCCGGACACGGGTAGAGTCTTCGGTCTTCGTATCTTCACAGCCCATCAATCCAGCCCATGTCTAATAGGTCGGACGCCCGAGGACCCCTTAGTCTAGGACTCCCTCACCCGGCAGGCGTCCTGGTTGAGGAGTGCGCCGGACTAGGGGGTGCCCCATACCCGGCAGGCTTCCTGGTTGGGACCTCAGGTCTTCGATGTTAGGTTTGGCTGCGAGGTCTATTTGATATTAGGCCCAGACCATTAGCATCCCTTCATCAACTGGATAGGAGTAGCGATAGATGTTACCTAGACAGTGCGTTTAGTCTTACTGTTGTATAACTTTGTAAGGGCTTGTGTGAATAATTAATAAATTGGCTGCATGTATCCTCCAGATGCAGAGGCCGGGGGTCCTCCTTCTTTTCTAAAAAAAGATGTCATGGTCATTCTAGTTGATGCAACTTCTATTATTTTCCAGCCTATTGTGCCTCTATTAGAACCAAAATTTTCATTTCTCTCTAAATAGTTCATAGTGCATGTTAAGTGGTGAAAGTATCGTTTGTTGTGTCGGAAAAAGACAACCTCCTTGTTGTCATTCGAAACATGTGCAACACACGTCAAGCTAGAACATGATGATTAGTCTTGGAAAAGGTGAACATGTATTTGAGCAAGTGAGGTCTAGCCAATCTATATGTGTAGTACATAGAGAAATTATTTGTACTATACTTCAATAGTTCACTATATCTAGTTGTTGTTGAATTATGTAGTCTGATGATTAGGTAGAATTAGAGTTATCTTGACCTACTTCGTTTCACAGTTAGTCAAAACCATGCCACATCATCAACAGATCCACGTTGAGTCAATATCATCAAAAACAATATGCTCTCTAATTTTGAAACCCTCCCAATGAATTGAGGTGTCAAATTTTAAACTTCGATCATGATTTTGGATGGGTCAACGATTTCCCATGGGCTCCTCATTCAGTTAGGCTATTCAATCTATGATTTGGCTCAAGATTTAGACTGGGCCAATGCTTTTCTCAAATTAATCAGTAACAACCAGCCTAAAACACATTAGTCCACCACCTAGAAAAAAGAAACGCCGCCATGTGGCATTGTAGCACCAATATAATACATGTGGCCACCATCATAAGAAACTTCAGCACGTAAGTATGCATTGATGAGAACATAACACAAAATCATACTGCCAAGAAAGGCCACCAAAACACCGCATTATAAAAAAACACCATCTTCCCTAAGAATCAATCCAGATAACAAACAAAAATTAGGAAATTCCAACAACGCCAACAGCGCAGCGCAGCGAAGTGCGTTCAAACCTTCTAGTACGGACTAAATGCATTTGGTTTTCAAAGTTCATGGTGCAACTTCTTTGTTGAGAAATTGGCTTTGAAGTTGAGGGTCCAAATTTGTACAAGTCGAATGAGGGCTGAAATTTTGTACATATCTTCCTATCTAATAATAGGAAACTTACACATATATGGGCCTCTATTGCAAATGTAATACTTTTATTTTGCGGGGGAAATGCACTTTGTACTAGTGGCACATATATGTGTAATTTGTGCAAAGTGTAATTCAGTTCGTATTATTTCAACTCGTAAATTTAGCCATATCCGCACTACATCAAATTGGACGTGGCTGATTGTTATTGTGTGTATGCATCATTTGAAACTAGTCAACTTTGAAGGAAGTTGCATGGACAAGAAAACAAACCCACGTAAAGTGCACATGCTCGAGGGCTAGACGCGCGCATGCATGAAGCCACGTCGTCATTCAAGATGTTAACGTCCATGTTAAGGTTTTGAGAAACAAAAAAAATGGAAAAACAATTAGAGTTTTTTTAAAAAAATCGTGAATTAAAAAATTGTTTGCAAGATCTAAAAATGTTTTTCCATGTTAAGGTTTTGAGAAACAAAAAATGGAAAAACAATCATAGTTTAAATAAATATCCGCGATTTTTTTTTGCAAGATCTAAAAATGTTCATGAATTAAAAAATATTCACCAATTTTAAAAACTATTTGCAAATTTAAAAAATGATCTAATTGTTTTGATGAACTAAAAAGTGTTCTTGAATTCAAAGATGTTCAGAATTTAGATACTGCTTACAAATTTATAAAATTTATAAATCCAAAGAAATTTACGAGATCTTCGCTAATTTAAATTTTTTCACAAAAAAACTAAAAGAAAAAGCTGTAAAACCAGGTAATAAAAGTAAAACAAAAATTTTCAGTTGAAGGAAGGTTCTAACATAAGGAATAGCCAAATGGGCAACCCATTTGCTGCTGCGCGGGAAATAAGATCCCGAGGAGGAGGGTGGAGGAGTGTTGTTAAGTAGGCTTGCTGCCAAAAAAGTACAGCAAGGTTTGATGCTACCGGGGCTGTATCACCGGTCTTGCAAAGTTATGGAAAAAAGTAGATATTTCACCCCCAAATGTGACCGGACAGATGAATATCCACCCCCCCCCCCTCCCCCCCCAAAAAAACACAAATTTGTTATAATTTACACCCTAAAATCCTCAAAAGTGGGTAAATCTTTCTTAGGTGGTTTTGCTTAGATTGTGTCTATTTTGGGTCAAAATAGCATGACGTGGCGTGATAATGTGGTGGGTAGAGAGAGTTATGCCCTGGTGAGATGACTTGGTTGGGTTGCACCAGCTGAACGCATCCAAACCCCTCTTGAATTAAATATGTCCTAGAGGTAATAATAAAGTTGTTATTTATATTTCCTTATATCATGATAAATGTTTATTATTCATGATAGAATTGTATTAACCGGAAACTTAGTACATGTGTGAATACATAGATAAACAGAGTGTCCCTAGTATGCCTCTACTTGACTAGCTCGTTAATCAAAGATTGTTAAGTTTCCTGACCATAGACATGTGTTGTCATTTGATGAATGGGATCACATCATTAGAGAATGATGTGATAGACAAGACCAGTCCGTTAGCTTAGCATAATGATCCTTTAGTTTTATTGCTATTGCTTTCTTCATGACTTATACATGTTCCTCTGACTATGAGATTATGCAACTCCCGAATACTGGAGGAACACCTTGTGTGCTCTCAAACGTCACAACGCAACTGAGTGATTATAAAGATGCTCTACAGGTGTCTCCAATGGTGTTTGTTGATTTGGGATATATCGAGATTAGGATTTTTCACTCCGTGAATCGGAGAGGTATCTCTGGGCCCTCTCAGTAATGCACGTCACTATGTGCCTTGCAAGCAATGTGACGAATGAGTTAGTTACGGGATGATACATTACGAAACGAGTAAAGAGACTTGCTTGTAACGAGATTGAACTAGGTATGATGATACCGACGATCGAATCTCGGGCAAGTAACATACCGATGACAAAGGGAATGACGTATGTTGTTATGCGGTTTGACCGATAAAGATCTCATAGAATATGTAGGAGCCAATATAAGCATTCAGGTTCCTATATTGGTTATTGACCGAAGATGTGTCTCGGTCATGTCTACATAGTTCTCGAACCCATAGGGTCCGCACGCTTAATGTTCGATGACGATTTGTATTATGAATTATGTGATTTGATGACCGAAGTTTGTTCGGAGTCCTGGATGAGATCACATACATGACGACGAGTCTCGAAGTGGTTGAGAGGTAATGATTCATATATTGGAAGGTAGCATTTGGACATTGGAATGGTTCCGAGATGTTCGGGCATTTTTCCGGAGTACCGGGAGGTTACCGAAACCCCTCGAGAAAGTTAATGGGCCTTAGTGGGCTTTAGTGGAGAGAGGGAAGAAGGGCCATGAGGTGGAACGCGCCTCCCCCTGCCCAAACCGAATTGGACTAGCGGTGGGGGCGCAGCCCCCTCCTTCCTTCTACTTCTCCCCTCCCTCCTTTCCCTTCGGTGGAAGAAAGGAATGGGGAGGGGGGCGAATCCTACTTGGACTAGTAGTCCAAGTAGGACTCCCCCTGGCGCGCCCAACCTGGCCGGCCTCCTCTCTCCCTCCCTCCTTTATATACGTGGCCAGGGGCACACCAATAGCACAACAGACAATCTCTTAGCCGTGTGCGGTGCCCCCCTCTATGGTTCAACAACTTGGTCATATCGTCATAGTGCTTAGGTGAAGCCCTACACCGGTAACTTCATCATCACCATCGCCACGCCATTGTGCTGACGGAACTCTCCCTCGTCCTCAACTGGATCAAGAGCTCGAGGGACGTCATTGTGTTGAACGTGTGCTGAACATGGAGGTGCCGTAGGTTCGGTACTTGGATCGGTTGGATCGTGAAGACAATTGACTACATCAACCGAGTTACTAAACCCTACTGCTTTCGGTCTATGAGGGTACATGGACACACTCTCCCCTCTCGTTGCTATGCATCTCCTAGATAGAGCTTGCATGATCGTAGGAAATTTTTTGAAATACTGTGTTCCCCAACACCTCTCTGTCCAGTTGATGACCCACAAGTATAGGGGATCTATCATAGTCCTTTGATAAGTAAGAGTGTTGAACCCAATGAGGAGCGGAAGGAAATAACAAGCGGTTTTCAGCAAGGTATTCTCTGCAAGCACTGAAATTATCGGTAAGATAATTTATATCGAGTAACAAGTAACAAAAGCAACTAAGGTGCAGCAAGGTGGCTCAATCCTTTTTTGTAGCAAAGGCCAACCCAGGACGAACTCTTTATAAAGCAAAGCGCTCCCGAGGACACATGGGAGTTACTGTCAAGCTAGTTTTCATCATGCTCATATGATTCACATTCATTACTTTGATAATTTGATGTGTGGGTGGACCGGTGCTTGGGTGCTGCCCTTCCTTGGATAAGTCTCCCACTTATGATTAACCCCTCTCGCAAGCATCCGCAACTACGAAAAAAGAATTAAGATAAATCTAACCATAGCATGAAACATACAGAGCCAAATCAGCCCCTTACGAAGCAACGCATAAACTAGAGTTTAAGCTTCTATCACTCTAGCAACCCATCATCTACTTGTTACTTCCCAATGCCTTGCCCTATGCCCAAATAATGGTGAAGTGTCATGTGGTTGATGTTCACATAACACCATGAGAGGAGAGACAACATACATCTCATCAAAATATCAAACGAATACCAAATTCATATGATTACTTATAACAAGACTTCTCCCATGTCCTTAGGAACAAATGTAACTACTCACAAACTATATTCATGTTCATAATCAGAGGAGTATTAACTAGCATCAAGTATCTGAACATATGATCTTCCACCGAATAAACCAACTAGCATCAACTACAAGGAGTAATCAATACTACTAGTAACCCACATGTACCAATCAGAGGTTTTGAGACAAAGACCGGATAAAAGAGATGAACTAGGGTTTGAGAGGAGATGGCGCTAGTGAATATGTTGATGGAGATTGACCCCTTCCTATGAGAGGATCGTTGGTGATGACGATGGCTTCGATTTCCCCCTCTGGGACGGAAGTTTACCTGGCAGAACAGCTCCGCCGGAGCGCTAGACTGGTTCTGCCCAAGTTCCGCCTCGAGAAGGCGGCGCTTCATCCTAAAAGCTTCCTCTTGATTTTTTTTCTTGGTCAAAACACACCATATAGCAAAATATAGACACCGGGGGCCTGCCAGGTGGCCCAAAAGGCAAGGGTGTGCCCAGGGGGTAGGGCGTGCCCCCCTTGTGGGTGGCAGGTGGCCCCCCTCTGGTGCTTTCTTCGCCCAATATTTTTTATATATTCCAAAGTAATTCTTTGTGAAGTCTCAGGACTTTTGGAGTTGTTTAGAATAGGTCTCTCAAATTTGCACCTTTTTCCAGTACTAAATTCCAGCTGCCGGCATTCTCCCTCTTCATGTAAACCTTGTAAAATAAGAGAGAAAAGGCATAAGTATTGTGATATAATATGTAATAACAACCCATAATGCAATAGATATCAACATAAAAGCATGATGCAAAATGAACGTATCAACTCCCCCAAGCTTAGACCTCGCTTGTCCTCAAGCGAAAGCCGATATTGAAAAGTATGTCCACAAGTTAAGAGATAGAGGTGTCGATAAAATAAAATACGGACATGAGGGCATCATGATCATCTTTAGAACACAACATATATTGTCATATAATTTATTATGCCAAATTAACAATTCATTCACAAAGTAAAGTATGAATCAGAAACTTAATTGAAAACTAACAAACTATGATCTCAGTCATTGAAGCAATTGGAATTTCTCATAACATCAGAAAGATTTAATTCAAGAGCTTTTCAGCAAGTCTACATACTCAACTATCATTTAGTATTTCAGAATTGCTAACACTCAAGCGATACTTAATGGTCCAAAGCTTCAGTCGGACACAGAGAAAGACATGGGCTTATAGTTTCACCTCCCAACCTTTTAACTCAAGGGTAATGTCAACAATAATAGTTGATAACCCACAAGTATAGGGGATCGCAACATTTTTCGAGGGTAGAGTATTCATCCCAAATTTATTGATTCGACACAAGGGGGGCCAAAGAATATTCTCAAGTATTAACAGTTGATTTGTCAATTCAACCGCACCTGAAAGACTTAGTATCTGTAGCAAAGTATTTAATAGCAAAATAATATGGAAGTAATGGTAACGGTGGCAAAAGTAACGGTATTGGTTTTGTAGTGATTGTAACAGTGGCAACGGAAAAGTAACTAAGCAAAGATCAATATGTGAAAAGCTCGTAGGCCATGGATCAATATGTCGGATGCGATTTCTCATGCAACAGTTATAACATAGGGTGACACAGAACTAGCTCCAGTTCATCAATGTAATGTAGGCATGTATTCTGAATATAGTCATATGTGGTTATGGAAAAGAACTTGCATGACATCTTTTGTCGTACCCTCACGTGGCTGTGGGGTGACAACCCACAGGTGTAGGGGGTCGCAACAGTTTTTGAGGGTAGAGTATTCAACCCAAATTTATTGATTCGACACAAGAGAAGCCAAAGAATATTCTCAAGTATAGTTGAGTTGTCAATTCAACCGCACCTGAAAGACTTAATATATGTAGCAGAGTATTTAGTAGCAAAGTAATATGATAGTAGCGGTAACGGTGGCAAAAATAATAGTTTTTGTTTCGTAGTGATTGTAAAAGTAGCAATGAAAAAGTAAATAGGCAATGATCAATATGTGAAAAGCTCGTAGGCAATGGATCAGTGATGGATAATTATGTCGGATGCGATTCCTTATGCAGTAGTTATAATATAGGGTGACACAGAACTAGCTCCAGTTCATCAATGTAATGTAGGCATGTATTCCGAATATAGTCATACGTGCTTATGGAAAAGAACCTGCATGACATCTTTTGTCCTACCCTCCCATGGCAGCGGGGTCCTATTGGAAACTAAGGGATATTAAGGCCTCCTTTTAATAGAGTACCGGACCAAAGCATTAACACTTAGTGAATACATGAACTCCTCAAACTACGGTCATCACCGGTAAGTATCTCGATTGACGATGTCCTGGACTAGGGGGTACTCACCACGTCGTCTCCCGATCTGTTAGATTGGGCCGAGGACCCCCATGGCCGTATACTCATGGGCCAGTTCGGACAACTGCCACATACATGGAAGATTCCACAAGACTTGGTGATCAAGACAAGGACTCCTCCCCACCGGCGTATTCGGCTAGGACTCTTGTTATCCTAGGCCTCTGGTGCACTATATAAACCGAGGCCAGGCTAGTCGATAGAAAACATATACAACAATCATACCATAGGCTAGCTTATAGGGTTTTAGCCTCTACGATCTCGTGGTAGATCAACTCTTGTAATACTCATATCAAGCAGGACGTAGGGTATTACCTTCATCAAGAGGGCCCGAACCTGGGTAAACATCGTGTCCCCTGCCTCCTGTTACCATCGATCCTAGACGCACAGTTCGGGACCCCCTACCCGAGATTCGCCGGTTTTGACACCGACATTGGTGCTTTCATTGAGAGTTCCGATGTGTGATCGACAAAAGGATCAATGGCTCGCCTGCAGGTCAACTGCGACGCCGACATCTTCGTCGCCAGCTCGACTGGTCACATTGGCTCGACCGAGGACCGTGCTCCATCTCCGATCATCATGTTCGAACGGGGGACTTCTTTAACATCAACTCCGATCTCTATCATGATCATAGAGGAGTCATCCATGGAGCTCAAGGGCTCAACGTCAACATTGCCCTCGGGCGGCCGTGCTGTTTTTATGAACAGCGAACTTGTATTCACCGTCACCACCTCCTCGAGTGTCGGTTTGACGATTGCTTCGCTGGAATAGTGCGGAATTACGTCCACAACAGCCATGCAAAATTTCGTCGAGTTCCGATGGAGGAATCTCCGACAATCTACGATATACCGGAACCCTGTCAAATCTAGACGGGAATCTGGACGAGTTTATGGCGTGGTCTCCAGAGCCCAGCTCGGAGTTGCTTTGGAAGATCCAACCATTCATCTACTGCAGAATTCCCGTATCTACCATCCCTCCAAATTTCAGCTCGATTCGACGGTTCAAACTCCGGGAACCTTCCGATGAGTGGACCAATTTTCGTATCCGTTTTCTACGCGAATACGGATCCGACCCGAATTCATGTTTCTTTATGAACGTGATATTGGACAACCTTTTTATAGGAATTCTCTTCTAAGATATTGTGCGTTGTTTTTAAACACGTGCCCGTAAATTATTAAGCCTCCCCTGAGGTCATCTTCATCATCATGCTGGTGTCAAACCAGTCCGGCAATATTGCTCCAAGGCTGCCGACCTGCGCTAGACACGTCGTCACTTTGTTGAGACGAGCTCAACTTCTTCGGATCATCATCTCGGCAAGCCGAACAAGAGTCCGGCATCGCGATGGATAAATCATCACCAAAATTGCCGCCCCATGGATTATACGGAGCGGGCATACCGGCATCGCTGCACGATCACTTCATCAAGTTGGCCGTGAAGTGACGTGACCAGTCCGGCAATATTGCTCCAAGGCTGCCGACCTGCGCTAGACACGGGTTGGCATCGACCACATGTTCCCTGTTAGGGTTTCGTACTCCTCTGGCGGCGCCGCCGTCGAGAGTTTGATTCTATCGTCCGCCGCCTTCAATCCCCATCCTTCTCTCGCCCTACTCTCAGATCTCAACCGGGTTGGTGCTAGAGGAGACGTGAGGTGGGTCTCGCACTTCGGCCTGTCCAAGGCTAGGGTTCAGTGTTCACGATTGCAATGGCGACGCAAGAGGAACCTAGAGGATCACGCCATGGCAAAGAGCCTGTGGAAGATCTCCTAAGCAGGCTGGAACTTCAAGAGGATGAAGAGGAACAATTCGTCTGGGAGGAAGAGTTCAAGGATGAGAAGATTGAGGCCAAGTGGCTCGCGATCGCAAAGGTACACTGATGTCTACTACACAACCTTCTTCTTGTAGACGTTGTTGGGCCTCCAAGTGCAGAGGTTTGTAGGATAGTAGCAAATTTCCCTCAAGTGGATGACCTAAGGTTTATCAATCCGTAGGAGGCATAGGATGAAGATGGTCTCTCTCAAGCAACCCTGCAACCAAATAACAATGAGTCTCTTGTGTCCCCAACACACCCAATACAATGGTAAGTTGTATAGGTGCACTAGTTAGGCGAAGAGATGGTGAAACAAGTGGTATATGGATAGTAGATAAAGGTATTTGTAATCTGAAAAAATAAAAACAGTATGGTAGCAAGTGATAAAAGTGAGTGTAAACGGTATTGCAATGATAGGAAACAAGGCCTAGGGTTCATACTTTCACTAGTGCAAGTTCTCTCAACAATAATAACATAGATAGATCATATAACGAGCCCTCAACATGCAACAAAGAGTCACTCCGAAGCCACTAATAGCGGAGAACAAACGTAGAGATTATGGTAGGGTACGAAACCACCTCAAAGTTATTCTTTCAAATCAATCCGTTGGGCTATTCCTATAAGTGTCACAAACAACCCTGGAGTTTTTACTAGAATAACACCTTAAGATACAGATCAACCAAAACCCTAATGTCACCTAGATACTCCATTGTCACCTCAAGTATCCATGGGCATGATTATACGATATGCATCACACAATCTCAGATTTATCCAACCAACATAAAAGTACTTCAAATAGTGCCCCAGAGTTTCTACCGGAGAATCAAGAACGTGTGCCAACCCCTATGCATAGGTTCATCGTCGTAACCCGCAAGTTGGTCACCAAAACATACATCAAGTGGCACGGGATATTCCATTGTCACCACAGATAAGCACGGCAAGACATACATCAAGTGTTCATAAAAGACTCAATCCGATAAGATAACTTCAAAGGGGAAACTCAATTCATCACAAGAGAGTAGAGGGGGAGAAGAAACATAAGATCCATCTACAATAGCAGAGCTCTGGATACATCAAGATCGTGCCATAGATGGAAAACGAGAGAGAACACAAGAGAGAGAGATCAAACACATAGCTACTGGTACATACCCTCAGCCCCGAGGGTGAACTACTCCCTCCTCGTGATGGATAGCGCCCGGATGATGAAGATGGCCACCGGAGATGGATTCCCCCTCCGGCAGGGTACTGGAAAGGGGTCCCGATTGGTTTTTCGTGGTTCTAGAGGCTTGCGGTGGCGGAACTCCCGATCTATCTTCTGTTTTGGAAGTTTTAGGGTACGACGGTATATATGGGTGAAAGGAGTACGTCGGTGGAGCTACGGGGGCCCCACGAGGCAGGGGGCGCGCCCCCACCCTCCCGTATCTTCTGACGTGGGGTCCAAGTCCATCAGGTGGGTTTCCTTCCAAAAATAACTTCTCTAGTTGATTTCGTTCCATTTTGACTCCGTTTGATATTCCTTTTCCTCGAAACACTGAAATAGGCATAAAACAGCAAATCTGGGCTGGGTCTCCGGTTAATAGGTTAGTCTCAAAAATAATATAAAAGTGGAAAATAAAGCCCAATATTGCCTAAAATAGTATATAATATAGCATGGAGCAATCAAAAATTATAGATACGTTGGAGACGTATGAAGCATCCCCAAGCTTAATTCCTACTCGTCCTCGAGTAGGTAAATGATAAAAAAGATAATTTTTGATGTGGAATGCTAGTTGGCATAATTTCATTACAATTCTTCTTACTTGTGATATGAATATTCAGATCCGAAAGATTCAAGACAAAAGTTCATATTGACATAAAAATAATAATACTTCAAGCATACTAACAAAGCAATCATGTCTTCCCAAAATAACATGGCCAAAGAAAGTTATCCCTACAAAATCATATAGTCTGGCTATGCTCCATCTTCCCCACACAAAATATTTAAATCATGCACAACCCCGATGACAAGCCAAGCAATTGTTTCATACTTTTACATTTTCAAAATTTTTTCAATCTTCACGCAATACATGAGCGTGAGCCATGGATATAACATTATATGTGGAATAGAATGGTGGTTGTGGAGAAGACAAAAAGAGGGAAGATAGTCTCACATCAACTAGGCATATCAACGGGCTATGAAGATGCCCATCAATAGATATCAATGTGAGTGAGTAGGGATTGCCATGCAACGGATGCACTAGAGCTATAAGTATGTGAAAGCTCAACAAAAGAAACTAAGTGGGTGTGCATCCAACTCGCTTGCTCAAGAACACCTAGGGCATTTTGAGGAAGCCAAGTTCTATAATAAAAAATTCCCACTAGTATATGAAAGTGACAAAATGAGAGACTCTCTATCATGAAGATCATGGTGCTACTTTGAAGCACAAGTGTGGTAAAAGGATAGTAGCATTGTCCCTTCTCTCTTTTTCTCTGATTTTTTTTATTTTTTTGTTTGGGCCTTTTCTCTCTTTTTTATGGCCTCTTTTTTCTCCTTTTTTTATTTTTCGTCCGGAGTCTCATCACGACTTGTGGGGGAATCATAGTATCCATCATCCTTTCCTCACTTGGGACAATGCTCTAATAATGATGATCATCACACTTTTATTTTTCTTACAACTCAACAATTACAACTCGATACTTAGAACAAAATATGACTATATGAATGCCTCCGGTGGTGTACCAGGATATGCAATGACCCATGAGTGACATGTATGAAAGAATTATGAACGGTGGCTTTGCCACAAATACGATGTCAACTACATGATCATGCTAGCAATTTGACAATGATGGAGCGTGTCATCATAAACGGAATGGTGGAAAGTTGCACGGCAATATATCTCGGAATGGCTATGGAAATGCCATAATAGGTAGGCATGGTGGCTGTTTTGAGGAAGGTATATGGTGGGTGTATGATACCGGCGAAAGGTGTGCGGTATTAGAGAGGCTAGCAATAGTGGAAGGATGGGAAAAAGTGCGTATAATCCATGGACTCAACATTAGTGATAAAGAACGCATATACTTATTGCAAAAATCTACAAGTTATCAAAGCAAAGTATTACGCGCATGCTCCTAGGGGGATAGATTGGTAGGAAAAGACCATCGCTCGTCCCCGACCGCCACTCATAAGGAAGACAATCAATAAATAAATCATGCTCTGACTTCATCACATAACGGTTCACCATATGTGCATGCTACGGGAATCACAAACTTCAACACAAGCATTTCTCAAATTCAAAACTACTCAACTAGCATGACTCTAATATTACCATCCTCATATCTCAAAACAATCATCAAGTATCAAACTTCTCTTAGTATTCAACACACTCATAAGAGAATTTTATTATTCTTGAATACCAAGTATATTAACATTAAGCGAATTACCATGCTATTAATGACTCTCAAAATAATCTATGTGAAACATGAGAGTTCATCTATTTCTTAAAAATAAAACTACCACCATGCTCTAAAAGGTATAAGTGAAGCACTAGAGCAAACAACAAACTACTCCAAAAGATATAAGTGAAGATCAATGAGTAGTCGACTAATTATGTAACTATGTGAAGACTCTCCCATTTAATAATTTCAGATCTTGGTATTGTATCCAAATAGCAAGAAAAGCAAAATAAAATGACATGACGCTCCAAGCAAAACACATATCATGTGGTGAATAAAAATATAGCTCCAAGTAAAGTTACCGATCCAAGCTTAGGCTCTTGGTTGTCCTTGAATATTACCTGGGGGTGCCTTGGGCATCCCCAAGCTTAGGCTCTTTCCACCCCTTATTCCATAGTCCATCGAGTCTTTACCCAAAACTTGAAAACTTCACAACACAAAACTTAAAGTAGAAAACTCCTGAGCTCCGTTAGTATAAGAAAATAAATCACCACTTCAAGGTACTGTAATGAACTCATTATTTATTTATATTGGTGTTAAACCTACTGTATTCCAACTTATCTATGGTTTATAAACTATTTTACTAGCCATAGATTCATCAAAATAAGTAAACAACACATGAAAAACAGAATCTGTCAAAAACAGAACAGTCTGTAGTAATCTGGATCAAACGTATACTTCTGGAACTCATAAAATTCTAAAATAAATTTCTCGACCTGAGGAATGTATCTATTAATCATCTCCAAAAAGAATTAACTAAATATAACTCTCCAAATAAAAATGGCAGCAGTTCTCATGAGCGCTAAAGTTTCTGTTTTTGACAGCATGATCAACAAGACTTTCCCCAAGTCTTCCCAAAGGTTCTACTTGGCACATACACTAATTAAACGCATAAAACCACATCTAAACAGAGGCTATATGAATTATTTATTAGTAAAAAGGAACAAAAGTCAAGGAAAATAAAATAAAATTGGGTTGCCTCCCAACAAGCACTATCATTTAACGCCCCTAGCTAGGCATGATGATTTCAATGATGCTCACATAAAAGATAAGAATTGTAACATAAAGAGAGCATCATGAAGAATATGACTAGCACATTTAAATCTAACCCACTTCCTATGCATAGGTATTTTGTGAGAAAACAACTTGTGGGGCCAAGAATCAACTTGCATAGGAAGGTAAAACAAGCATAACTTCAAAATTTTAAGCACATAGAGAGGAAACTTGATATTATTGCAATTCCTACAAGCATATGTTCCTCCCTCATAATAATTTTCAGTAGCATCATGAATGAATTCAACAATATAACCAGCACCTAAAGCACTCTTTTCATGATCTACAAGCATAGAAAATTTATTACTCTCCACATAAGCAAAATTCTTCTCATGAATAATAGTGGGAGCAACCTGAACAAAATAACTATCATGTGAGGCATAATCCAATTGAAAACTAAAATCATGATGACAAGTTTCATGGATATCATTATTCTTTATAGCATACAAGTCATCACAATAATCATCATAGATAGCAACTTTGTTCTCATAATCTTTGTTCTCATAATCAATTGGAACCTCTTCTGGAATAGTGGATTCACCACAAAATAAAGTCATGACCTCTCCAAATCCACTTTCATCAATATAATCATCATAAATAGGAGGCATGCTTTAATCATAATAAATTTGCTCATCAAAACTTGGGGGACAAAAAATATCATCTTCATCAAACATAGCTTCCCCAAGCTTGTGGCTTTGCATATCATTAGCATCATGGATATTCAAGGAATTCATACTAACAACATTGCAGTCATGCTCATCATTCAAATATTTAGTGCCAAACATTTTATAGATTTCTTCTTCTAGCACTTGAGCACAATTATCCTTTCCATCATACTCAAGAAAGACATTAAAAAGGTGAAGCGTATGAGACAAAATCAATTCCATTTTTTATAGCTTTCTTTTATAAATTAAACTAGTGATAAAACAAGAAACTAAAAGACTCGATTGCAAGATCTAAAGATATACCTTCAAGCGCTAACCTCCCTGGCAATGGCGCCAGAAAAGAGCTTGATGTCTACTACACAACCTTCTTCTTGTAGACGTTGTTGGGCCTCCAAGTGCAGAGGTTTGTAGGACAGTAGCAAATTTCCCTCAAGTTGATGACCTAAGGTTTATCAATCCGTAGGAGGCATAGGATGAAGATGGTCTCTCTCAAGCAACCCTGCAACCAAATAACAAAGAGTCTCTTGTGTCCCCAACACACCCAATACAATGGTAAATTGTATAGGTGCACTAGTTCGGCGAAGAGATGGTGAAACAAGTGGTATATGGATAGTAGATAAAGGTATTTGTAATCTGAAATAATAAAAACAGCAAGGTAGCAAGTGATAAAAGTGAGTGTAAACGGTATTGCAATGATAGGAAACAAGGCCTAGGGTTCATACTTTCACTAGTGCAAGTTCTCTCAACAATAATAACATAGATAGATCATATAACGAGCCCTCAACATGCAACAAAGAGTCACTCCGAAGCCACTAATAGCGGAGAACAAACGTAGAGATTATGGTAGGGTACGAAACCACCTCAAAGTTATTCTTTCAAATCAATCCGTTGGGCTATTCCTATAAGTGTCACAAACAACCCTGGAGTTTTTACTAGAATAACACCTTAAGATACAGATCAACCAAAACCCTAATGTCACATAGATACTCCATTGTCACCTCAAGTATCCGTGGGCATGATTATACGATATGCATCACACAATCTCAGATTTATCCAACCAACATAAAAGTACTTCAAATAGTGCCCCAAAGTTTCTATCGGAGAATCAAGAACGTGTGCCAACCCCTATGCATAGGTTCATGGGCGGAACCCGCAAGTTGGTCACCAAAACATACATAAAGTGGCACGTGATATCCCATTGTCACCATAGATAAGCACGGCAAGACATACATCAAGTGTTCATAAAAGACTCAATCCGATAAGATAACCCGCAAGTTGGGAAACTCAATTCATCACAAGAGAGTAGAGGGGGAGAAGAAACATAAGATCCAACTACAATAGCAAAGCTCGGGATACATCTAGATCGTGCCATAGATGGAACACGAGAGAGAACACAAGAGAGAGAGATCAAACACATAGCTACTGGTACATACCCTCAGCCCCGAGGGTGAACTACTCCCTCCTCGTCATGGATAGCGCCGGGATGATGAAGATGGCCACTGGAGATGGATCCCCCCTCCGGCAGGGTACCGGAAAGGGGTCCCGATTGGTTTTTCGTGGTTCTGGAGGCTTGCGGCGGCGGAACTCCCGATCTATCTTCTATTTTGGAAGTTTTAGGGTACGACGGTATATATGGGTGAAAGGAGTACGTCGGTGGAGCTACGGGGGCCCCACGAGGCAGGGGGGCACGCCCAGCGGGGAGGGCGCGCCCCCACCCTCGTGAGCAGCTCCCATATCTTCTGACATGGGGTCCAAGTCCATCAGGTGGGTTTCCTTCCAAAAATAACTTCTCCAGTTGATTTCGTTCCGTTTTGACTCCGTATGATATTCCTTTTCTTCAAAACACTGAAATGGGCATAAAACAGCAAATCTGGGCTGGGTGTCCGGTTAATAGGTTAGTCCCAAAAATAATATAAAAGTGGAAAATAAAGCCCAATATTGCCTAAAATAGTAGATAATATAGCATGGAGCAATCAAAAATTATAGATACGTTGGAGACGTATCATACACACCAACAAGGGTTTCAGTCCCTCTGCCCTCTACTCTGATATGAGAGCAGCATGGAACCCAGCAAGGAATGTCCGCTGGCGCAGGGTAGATGAGAACCTCTTCACGGTCCAATTTGAATGCTTGGGTGACTGGAATACTGCAATTAACATGGGACCATGGCTGTTTAGGAATCAAGGAGTGCTGATAGCTGAGTATGATGGGTTTATGAACCCAAAATCGATTGTGTTGGATAAGTTAGCTGTTTGGGCAAGGGTCCTCAAGCTTCCTGACAACTATCTCTTTCCGGCAGCAATTAAGGGCATGTGCAGGAAGATGGGCAAGGTTCTGGAGGTCCAAACAACACTGCCTGCGGGATTTGTAGGTGAATTTGTCAGAGTTAGAGTGGAACTTAATGTGTTGAAGAAACTGATCAGATTTGTGGGAATAACAAAGAATGAGGTGACAGAATTCTATCAAGTCCAATATGATAAGCTCCTAGAATTTTGTGGTAACTGCGGACTGACGGGGCATTGGTACCAGGAATGCGGTGCGGGCGAGCATGACGTAAACAAGATAGAATGGGGTGACTTTCTGCTTGCTGGTGGTGGTAGAGGCAGAGGACGAGGACGCGGTGCAGGGAGAAATACTGGCCATGGAAGAGGTGATGCTGGATGAGGGGACGCAACTTTTGGCACGGGGCGTGGACGTGGTGCACCTCCTCCTGGCTTTGCCGGAAGGGGAATAGTGCAGAGCTGGCGGCACAACGCTTTCTTCAACCCAGAAGGTACAGTGATGGAGACAAACCAAGAAGCACAGAACATGATGAATAATCAAGATGTAAGAAATACCAATGTGCTAGGCAAACGCACGGTTGCTGATGCTCAAACGGCGTCATCAGGGTCGGCTAATGTTCTAGCTATAGTTCCAGGGGCCACCAAATTATCAAAGGTGGCTGCAATAGTGGATCAATTAGAAGGTGATGTTCTACCAGGAAGTACACCAGAGGCTGCTAACACACCCCAGAAAAATGCAAATAGGAAGAAGCACAAAGGAGTGGATGGTGAGGCAGTGGATAGTTCAGATGGGCAACAAACTAATGAGATATCGGCGTCCTCCCATGAGGAGGACGACCGGACGCAATGGAAATACTATCCTGGAACTGCCGGGGACTTGGGAATGCCCTGGCAGTACGTGCTTTGCTGGATGTCCAGCGAAGATGTAACCCCGAGGTGTTGTTCTTGTCAGAGACGCACCTCGATAGCTATCCGACAGAGTGTCTACGGAAGAGATTGAAGATGGACCAAAAGTTTGTCTATCCAAGTAATGGTAGAAGTGGAGGTTTACTTCTTCTTTGGAATAATAGTGTCAATGTTCATAGAATAGCTCTTGATCCTATGTTCATTGATGTAAAAATTGAGGATAATAATAATTTTGGTTGGCGTTTGACTGGGATGTATGGAGAATTTAAATGGGAGAATAAACACTTGACTTGGTCTCGCATGCGACAACTGCACCAAGCTCATAACCTTCCATGGCTCCTAGTGGGTGACCTTAATGAAAAAAATGTCTTTACATGAGAAGGAAGGAGGCAATCCCTGTCTAGTACAGTACATGCAAGCTTTTCAAGAAGTTGTAGATGTTTGTGGTATGCATGACTTAGGGTACATTGGAGATCAGTTTACTTGGCATCGAGGGAGGATTCGGGAACGACTCGATAGAGGCCTCGTGAATGATATGTGGTCTGTTTGTTTCCCCCATGCAGCGCTGCAGAATATGGAGTTTAATCATTCAGACCACAGACCGCTCCTCATAGATACTGAGTACTACGTACAGGCACCTGATGGAGCAAACAATGCCCAGGTGAAAAGATTTGAAGCTCGTTGGCTGAGGAAAAAAAGGTTCGATGAAACAGTAATGGAAGCATGGACAGAGGTGGGAACAGACCCAACTGTAACGTGCATACATGAGAATCTTAATAAAATGCATGCGAGCTTTCATGATTGGGACCAAAGGGTCCTTAAGAAGCCAAAAAAGCGCCTGCGCAAAGCACAAAGGGAGCTGGAAAAGGTCATGTCAGGTCCTATGAATGATGAAAGTGATTCACAAAGGAAAGAGTTGACTGAATTGATTGAATACTTGTTGGAGTTAGAAGAAATCTAGGTAGTGCAGAGATCTCGAGCAACTTGGTTAACAAGCGGTGACCGCAACACGGGTTTCTTCCAGGCGTATGCATCGGCTAGGAGGAAGAGGAATTTTGTGAAGATGCTAAAAGATGAGGGTGGTAACTGGCTTGAAGGTATGCCAGAATTGAATTCACATGTACTGAATTATTTTACACATCTATTTTTGACAGAAGTGCAGCATACAAACCCAGAGATCCTACACAAAGTACAACATAAGGTCACCGATCATATGAACGATTTTTTGATGGCGCCTTATTCTGCTGAGGATGTCAAAAAAGCAGTGTTCAGTATTGGGGATATTAAGGCTCCCGGACCGGATGGTCTGCATGAAATATTTTTAAAAAAATTCTGGCATACCTTGGGAGATGAAATCACAGAGGAGGTTCTTCATGCAATTAATTCCAGGATAATTCCGGCAGAGTGGAACGATACTACAATTGTTATGATACCTAAAATGGATACCCCCAAACTGGTAACACAATTTCGCCCTATAAGTCTTTGTAATGTTTTGTACAAGATAATCTCTAAGATGCTAGCTCTCCGTCTGAAAAGCATACTGCCTAAGATTATTTCTCGCACACAAAGTGCCTTTGTCCCTGGGAGGATGATCACTGATAATATTCTAATTGCGTATGAATGTATACACAAGATAAAGAATAAGAGGGCTGGCCAAACGGGGTTATGTGCAGTAAAGTTAGACATGCATAAAGCTTATGACAGGGTGGAATGGTCCTTTTTGCATGACATGACGGTTGCTTTGGGTTTTCATAGTCAGTGGATCGAACTAATGATGGCATGTGTTAGTTCAGTTACATACAGAGTAAGATTCAATTCGCAGGAAACAGACACATTTACTCCTACTAGGGGTATAAGGCAGGGGGATCCTCTCTCCCCATACCTGTTCCTTCTCTGTGCAGAAGGTCTTTCCAGTCTATTGCAGTATGAAGAAGAAGCTGGTGGCATAGAAGGAGTTAGAGTGTGCTGAAATGCACCATCAGTATCACACCTATTATTTGCTGATGACTCTCTAATTCTTATGAAAGCAGATGTGTTAAATGCAGCTTCCTTACAGCGTGTTCTGGAAACCTACTGTCAAAGTTCAGGGCAATTGGTGAGTTTGTCAAAGTCGAGTATCTTCTTCAGTCCTAACACTTCTGTGGTCTCTAGGGCTGAAATTTGTCAAGAACTACATATTGACACTGAAGCATTATCAGACAAATATCTTGGGCTACCTGCAATGGTGGGAGCGGATAGGAGTGACTGCTTCAAATATTTTGTTGAAAGAGTTAAAGAGAGGCTGAAAGGTTGGATGGAAAAGGTGTTATCCATTGGTGGTAAAGAGATTCTTTTAAAAGCTATATCACAAGCTATTCCAGTTTTTGCTATGTCTGTGTTCAGTATACCCAAAGGTATTTGTAAGGAAATCACGGACTTAATATCTCAATACTGTTGGGGGGATGATGAAGAACATAAAAGAATGCATTGGTATTCTTGGTGGAAACTATGCTGTCCCAAGTGTGAGGGTGGAATGGGATTCAGAGACTTATATTCCTTTAACTTGGCAATGCTATCAAAACAGTGCTGGAGGCTCATTACATACCCTGACTCTTTGTGTGCTAGGGTGCTCAAAGCAAAATATTTCCCAAATGGGAGTCTACTCCAAGCTAGCTTAAAAAATGGTGCATCATTTACTTGGCAAAGTATCATGAAAGGATTAGAGACCTTCAAACTGGGATACATATGGAGAATTGGAACAGGAGAAAACGTGAACATTTGGAATGACCCGTGGATCCCAGCTAGCCCGGACAGAAAAGTTATATCAGTGAGAGGCCAGTATATCCTTAATAATGTTCAAGAACTTATTGATCCAAATACCGGGTCATGGGACGAGGACTTGCTACGGTGATCCTTAATCTAGTAGATGTACAAAGGATTATGCAAATCCCATTAAAATATAACGCATTTGATGACTTTATTGCATGGCACCCGGATCGGAAAGGTCAATTTTCTGTCCGTACATCATACCGTATTCAGTGGCTTCAAAGTTTTGGGGCACAGGCAACCGTGTTGGCCCAACCAAGCAGATCAAACACATCAGCTGTGTGGAGTATTCTATGGAAGCTTTGTATTCCACGTAAAATCCAGATTTTTTGCTGGCGAGCGCTGCAAGGAATTTTACCTCTGAAATCCATCCTTGCTAACAGACGCATAGGTACTAATGGAGCATGTTCAGTCTGTCATCATGGGGCTGAAGATATAAAGCACTTGTTGTTTGACTGTGTCCATGCAAGGGAACTCTGGAGTCGTCTCGGCATTTCGGAAACAATCAATGACGCCCTGATTGTGGATCGTTCGGGCTCTGTTATCCTAGAACATTTATTCCTTCAAGGACCTAGCTGTGTTCCTCTGAAGCCTAATCTAGATGTCAGACAAATCATAGCAGTGGGGAGTTGGTACCTATGGTGGATCCGCCGGCAGTTTACACATGATGGATCACCCCCTCCTGCTTTTAAATGGCCGATGTCGATACTGGCAATTGCAAACAATTTCCATCAGGCCAATGAGAAAAGGACGGGTAATACTGAAGAAAGGTGGAGGACACCAGATCCCAGGTTTGTCAAGATGAATGTTGATGCTGCTTTTTATATTGATGAAGGTATGGGTGCTACAGCAGCTGTAATTAGGGACGAGAAGGGTACGTTCCTTGCGGCGCAATGCAAATTTATACCCTACGCAGCTAATGTGGTCAGTACAGAGGCCCTTGCGATGAGAGATGGGCTGGCATTTGCAAACTCACTGGGCTTCCCTAGGATTGAAGCGGAGTTTGATTCCACAACTGTGATAGAATCATGTAATGGCCAAGTAAGATGGTGGGATGAAGCAGCAGCAACATTCGCCGAATGTGTGGATATTTCCATGTTGATTGGGAAGGTCAAATTTCAGCATTGCTCTCGTTCTTGTAACCAAGCAGCGCATGTGCTAGCGAACTTTAGTTTCTGTAACCAAGCAGCGCATTGCTTTCTTCGGATTGCTACAACAAATAAACCAGGTACTATTAATCCTAGTAATTTTTGCTTGTTGGAGTTTATTTTTCCCCAGAAATAATTATTCTGGTTTGTTCCTGTACACACGTCTATCGAATGATGTCCGCATTAACGACGGTCGCATGGTGGTTCCGTCAGTTTCCGTACATAGTCCGGCGAATGCCGCATTCGGAACTCGGACCGACCTGTGAATTCAGGCTTTGCCACACCTTTACCGCATCACGCTGACGCCCTGCATCGACATTGACTTCGGCGCCAGGCCATATTTCTTTTATTACTCACTTTGCATAAATTATTTATTATGCAACATTTTTCTATTATCATTACTATTATATCTGGTTTGCACTATTTTTTGTGCACAGAAAAATGATCCGGGTTGGGCAGTATCGTCAACTCGGCGTACTGACATACCACGTCACCTCGGCTGGACGGGGGGCTTCGTCAACACTTCATTACCCCATGCCGGGGACTTCGGCATCACTCTGCCGGCCTGCATTGACCATGCTATGTCACCACTTCGTAGTGCCGAGCCCTCTGCTCCGCCACCTCGGGACCGGCTTGGGGGATGGAACCTTGTCCCGCATCAAGCTCGGACCGCGTCATCAATACCGAACACATTAACCAGCTAAGTTGCCTTCATGCTCAAAGTTTTAAATTTTTAACTTGTGTTCGGTTCAACCAAGCATTATACTTTTTTTGGAAAAAAGTTGCTTGTAAAAAAATTTCCTTGTCCAAACTTTGTTTGTGACACACAAATTCAAATACCCCGTTTATTTGGGGGCTTCCTTTATGAAGCTTTTCCTCTTGCATATTGTCGGTGTCAAAACCGGCGGATCTCGGGTAGGGGGTCCCGAACTATGCGTCTAGGACGGATAGTAACAGGAGGCAAGGGACACAATGTTTTACCCAGGTTCGGGCCCTCTTGATGGAGGTAAAACCCTACGTCCTGCTTGATTAATATTGATGATATGGGTAGTACAAGAGTAGATCTACCACGAGATCAGAGAGGCTAAACCCTAGAAGCTAGCCTATGGTATGATTGTTGTTCGTCCTATGGACTAAAACCCTCTGGTTTTTATAAAAACCGGAGAGGGCTAGGGTTACATAGAGTCGGTTACAATGGGAGGAGATCTACATATCTGTATTGCCAAGCTTGCCTTCCACGCCAAGGAAAGTCCCATCCGGACACGGGACAAAGTCTTCAATCTTGTATCTTCATAGTCCAAGAGTCCGGCCAAAGTTTATAGTCCGGCTATCCGGACACGCCCTAATCCAGGACTCCCTCAGTAGCCCCTGTACCAGACTTCAATGACGACGAGTCCGGCACGCAGATTGTCTTCGGCATTGCAAGGCGGGTTCCTCCTCCGAATATTTCATAGAAGATTTTGAACACAAGGATAGTGTCCGGCTCTACAAAATAAGGTCCACATACTGTCGTAGAGAGAATAAGATTTACACAAATCTTAATCTGCTGACACGTTTTGGTAACATGACATTATGCCATGGCCCGGTGCTTATTCGAACCGTTTTTCTTCAACCAGCTCCACACATAACACGAGGCAGTTTCTTGACACGTCTTATCAAAGCAGAGATCGTGTTCCCCCAATTACGGGATTCTCATTAATACGGTCGTGGGTAACCCAACCGTGTCTAGGGCTCCTAGATTATAGGCAAGTCCCAAACGGCTACGGAGAGGACGCTTGATATTCACCCACTTTATAAAGGGACAAGGTTTTCTCTTTTTCCCTGTCGTGCTCAATCGAACCCCTCCCCCGCCTCGAGTTCTAACACCCAAAGCCCAGGTCAGGTGCTCCGGATCTTCAATCATGTCCGGATCTAGCCTTCAAGGCCGATGGACACCCTCCTCCGTCACGGAAGAGGATATCAAGAAGTTGAGGGAGGCCAGATACCTGACCGCCGAGGTTTTGCATCGGCTGCCTGCTCGAGGGCAGGTCGTCCCCACTCCCGAACCCAACGAAAACGTCGTGTTCGTCTCCAACTTCCTCCGAGGCCTAGGCCTCACTCTGGATCCCTTCGTCAGGGGTTTGATGTTCTATTACGGGCTAGATTTCCACGATCTAGCTCCGGACTCCTTTCTCCACATCTCGACATTTAATGTCGTGTGTGAGGCCTTCCTCCGCATTACCCCGCTCTTCGGCCTGTGGCTCAAGACCTTTGAAGTGGAGCCGAAGATGATCAAGGGGCAACATGCAGCGTGCGGAGGCGCATCAATAAGCAAGATGGCAGGAGCTCCATGGCCGAAAGGTTCCTTTCTAGAGGTGTCCGGATTATGGCAACGGGAGTGGTTTTACATCACGGCTCCCAGAAGTGCCAAGTGGGCGGCTACCCCCGCTTTCTGCTCGGGCCCCCCACCACAAATGATGTCATGGATTAGCAGAGGACTAAGCTGGGGTCCAGCTAAGGACGTGCCTATACTGCAAATCCGCATTCAAGATCTCTTCGAGGGAGATTTTAATTTTGTTGTGGTAGTGCAAGTTATGCTGGTTCTTCGAGTCCAGCCCTGCAAACGCTGGCCCCTCCGCATGTGGGAGTTCAACCCAGAAGGGCCGCGTACTATTTAGAATTTCCTCGGCCTGACGCACGAGGAGATGTACAAATCATTCTTCGGACCCCAAATAGAGTGTCCGGATACTACCGAGGACGTGGGCCTGAGCAGCAACCGTACCACCGACCAAGTAAGTAATCCTTTAGCCGAACACACCGTCTCTTATTTACCACGACCTCATTCTGAGAAATCGCTCTTTGACCAGGACTGGATAACAAAGGCGAAGATGATTCGTTGTTTGGCCCCCCTTCCTAAGGGTTTGGAAAATCCGGTACTGGAAAAGATGCTCGAGCTAGCACCTTGCCCGGAGCCCTCAAAGGAAGACAAAGGGGGGAATAATGAGGGCGAAAGCGGGCCTCCATCGCTACCTATTCGACCGAGGGAACGAGCGCCTCCGTGAGGGAGGATAACCGAGGGAAGGAATCGGACATTCTCTCACCCCGGGGAAGGAAGAGGACTACCTCTGAAGATCTGGAAACCAAGGTTTCCAAGCGGGAGAAGAAATCTCCACCAGAGGGTCCTGCCTTGGAGGGTGCTTTTGCCGCACAAAGTCTGCACGGGGATCAGCCCTCCAATGAGCTGTAAGTAATCAAAAAGTACTTTAATAGTGGAGATATACTACCTTACCTCTGAGGAAAATAACCGAAGTATTTATTGCAGTTCGGATCTTAGCCCTTCTCAGAAGAGCTCGTCTTCGGGGGATCTTCTTTCGGAGATGATGGAGAGTGAAACGCCTCCCCCGGACTCCCCCGCTCAAGAAGCGCGCGACCTTGAAGTGTCGTCACGGAGGGCCTCTCCGGATCCGGCGAGGCCAGAAGATAATCCTATAGTCACCCGAAGTCCCCAGCGTCCGGCTCTCGAATAGAGCAAACAGAAGAGTCCGGCACCGTCTGGTATGCGGTCGGACGTACTGAGAGAGCTGTTGGAGCGAGCGTCCATCTCAGAAGAACACCGTACATTGATGGGTACGGTGATGGAAAGGATCTCATCCGCCGAAAGTGGGTTGCATGATGCTTTTATGAATCTACTAACGGGCTTTGAGGTACGTAAAATGATATACATTTGTGATGGCACCGCACATTTTTAGGTGTGCCCTGAGTAGATAGTAGCCCCTAAAACTCTAGTTGTCGCCGAAAACGACGGCAAACAGAGGATCGTAGTCCCAGGTAATAACCATACCGCTTTGATGTGCAGATAGCGGGAGCTCTGGTGACTAGCCGGACTCATGAATTTGCCGGACTAAAGCGGCAATTGGATGCGGCGGATGCCGACATCGAGCTTGTTAACAAGAGGCTTGACGAGGCATAGGGTAAGTGTTATTTTCTGGTGAATGCCACATAGTAAGAGCAGCATGATGGCAGTATCTTTAATATGTTGTGACTGCAGATGGAGCTGCCACCGTGGAAACCTTGCGGGCAGAACTTGCCCGAGCCAAGGAACAAGCAAGGATTAGTAATGCAGCTGCTTTGAAGGCGGCCGAAGAGTTGAAAGCCGAGAAGGCCGCACATTGCGAGAGCAAAGAGAAGATGGCCAAGATGGCCGTAGAATTAAAAGACACTGCCGACCGTTGCCGGTTCCTTGAAAAAGAAAACCGAGCGAAGGCAACGGACCTTGAAAAGGCCACGATGGCGGACAAAGACACCCGCTCTGCTATGAGAGCGAAGAAGGAGGAGCTACGGGAAGCCGGGGATTTTGTGGCTGGGAAGCCCTTCATGCTACGGGGGAAGTTCAGAGATACACGGTATGCCCCTCTGGACCGGCTATGGAGTTCGGCAGATGCATATATGCACTTGGTGGTGAGCGCTACCGATCCGGCCAAATACTTCCAAGGTCAAACAGATCGTGAAGTGGACAAGCTGTTCTGGTCGCAATTCAACGTTCCAGAGCGTCCGCTCCCATTGAATGATCAGCTAGCTGAATGGGCCGAACTAAATAGGTTGTCCGGACTCGCCAAGAGGTCTGTCGTGGATCAGCTATGGCCGGAAAAGCCAAAGCCGAACAGCTATTTCAGCTTAGTGCAACAGTTCCTTGGTGCGGTGCCGCGCATTAATGCGATGAAGAGGTTGGCCTGCATAGAAGGCTCGCGGATGGCCCTTGCCCGTGTTAAAGCATACTAGGCAGAGATGGACGCTACCACTGTTGCGGCGCAGGGTTCAGCCATAGGCCGAGTGACTGCCAAGCACTATTTCGAAGAGGTTCTCGAGGGTGCTCGTTTGATAGAGGACCAATGCTCGAAGAATATTATGTTTGAGTGACATGTATTCCCATTGTAAACACAATGTTTTTATGAATTTTATTAAGGCTGTGTTTATACTTTTGCCTGAAAGTAATATGATGCCTCTTGTGCGGCCGTTTATGTATATATGTATATAACCTGAAAGATTGCAGTCTCGGCTTCAACCCTCACGCATATAATGCGGAGGTGCTCGCAAAAAACGCGTGTTCACACTTAACCCAATGTCTTGGTCCTATTAAGGAGGTGATAGCGCAACGAACGAGGCAACCGGACTATAAGCTTTAACACTTTCACTTAGCCATAGGAGTTTGACAGTGGGGCTACTAGATAGCCCCTGGTGGCTCTGCACTCTCCCGATCTCGGGGTGCGTACATGACTGGCCGAAAAACGGCCCTTCGTTAAGGCAAAGGAATTCTAACATTCCGATAGGTCATCGAGTGGTTGACCAGTCTCATGCTATATCATGACAGTCAGTTTTCGACTTTCTCTACTGAGGTGCTCGTGCGGCTGAACCAGTTCACAATCGCATTAGTTCTCCTGGTGCTTCCTTAGCCGATAAAGCGGAACGTAAGGCACCAAAACACAGGAGCCGGGCAAACCCAACATTTGACCAAAGACAATGATTCGGAGCTGATGCATATAAGGCCAAACTCGCGGCGCCGAACACTCCCTAAGATATTCCGTCTTTATGGTATAAACTGGGCCTAAATAGTGCCCTTTGTAAGAAGCCCCTTGTGTCCAGGTACGTGCATTATTCTGACGTGGCCACATGCCAAGACGTCAGCATCCTTCTCAATTATGCTGAGAATTCGAGGGATGTGTATCAACAAGAGATAGTAAAAAAGGTTTACGCAGGGTCTTAATCTAAAAAGAATCCTTGGAGCGGGTCCCTGCTGCACGTCTGCGCCTGTGTCTCTGTTGTGCCGTATCCTGGACGGGTGTAGCATGATGGTGAAAAAGAGAGGAACTTAGGTGAAAAAGTTGTCATGCAAAAAGGTGTTTTTTTAAAGAAACCATGTATGATTAAAAATGAGTAAAAGATTGCCACTTGTCTGCGCATGTTGAGCCCCTTGTACTTGTAATAGGGGTGTGGCCCTCAATCCTGTATGAATTACATATAGCTGCACCGGACTCGTCTAAACATGTCCGTTGTCTTGACGACCTATCGAATGCTTTAATTGGTGAGGCCGTTTTTAGTGAGCGGCTGCTAAGGAAATCGCATTCTTTTCGGCGCGCAAAGATCGCTCAATATTTCCGTTCACTGTAATGATGCCACGTGGACCGGGCATCTTGAGCGTGAGGGAAGCGTAATGTGGTATTGCATTAAAGCAAGCAAAAGCTTCGCGGCCAAGTAGTTCTTGATAACCACTTTGGAACGGAGCAATGTGGAAGGTTAAATATTCGCTACGGAAGTTATCGGGGAAGCCGAATATAACTTTTAGTAGAAGGGAGCCCGTGCAGTGAGCCCCTGGGCCTGGCGTTACTCCTTTAAAGGTAGTGTTGCTATGGAGGATTTTCGTTGGGTCTATCCCCATTTCGCGGATTGTATCCTGGTATATCAGGTTTAAACTGCTGCCACCGTCCATCAGGACTCGTGTAAAGTGGTATCCGTTAATTATTGGGTCTAATACCAGGGCAGCCCATTCTGCACGCCAGATACTTGCTGAGTAATCACGATGGTCGAAAGTTATCGTTTGAGACGACCAGTTGTACGACTTCGCTTTGATAGGCCCTTGGGCATGTCTCTCTGGGAGTGCCGCTTTGCTTCCCTTGATCACGTGTAACACGTTGACTGTTTTGACTTCTGGTGGAAACTTCTTTTGTTCCCCAATGTCTTGCTTGAGAGGCTCATTCTCGTCTTCGCTTGGTGTATCCTCCCCCTTGTGTGCGGCGTTGAGCTTGCCGGACTGCTTGAAGACCCAACATTCTCTGTGGTATGATTAGCGGGTTTAACAGGGGTGCTATGGATCTGACATACTTGGTCCAGAATTTTGTTCAGGCTGGACAATTCGTCTCTGGCGCCTTTAGAGGGCGGCTTTTGCTGACTTGGCCGAGAGCTTCTGAATACGGCGTTTACTGTCGTGCTCTTTGTGCTGTCTTCTTTATTCCGACGTTTGTTATTGTTGTTGTGCCGTGATTTCCTGTTTCCATATCTAGCTTTGGATGTACTGGGGTCACTGGTGTTGCGTCTGGCTAGCCAGCTATCCTCACCCGTGCAAAAGCGGGTCATGAGGCTTGTTAATGCTGCCATTGTTCTCGGCTTTTCTTGGCCGAGGTGTCTGGCAAGCCATTCGTCACGGACACTATGCTTAAAAGCTGCCAAGGCTTCGGCGTCCGGACAGTCAACTATTTGGTTCTTTTTAGTAAGAAACCTGTTCCAAAGCTTTCGGGCGGACTCTCCGGGCTATTGAGTTATATGACTCAAATCGTCCGCGTCCGGAGGTCGCACATAAGTCCCCTGAAAATTTGCCTGAAAAGCGTCTTCGAGCTCTTCCCAGCTTCCAATGGAGTTTTCGGGGAGGCTTTTAAGCCAGTGCCGAGCTGGCCCTTTGAGTTTGAGGGGAAAGTATTTAATGGCGTGGAGATCGTCTCCTCGAGCCGTATGGATGTGGAGGATATAGTCCTCAATCCAGACCCCAGGGTCTGTTGTTCCGTCGTATGTCTCTATGTTTACGGGTTTGAATCCCTCTGGAAATTCATGGTCCAGCACCTCATCGGTGAAACCTAGGGGGTGCGCGGCGCCCCTGTATCTGGGTGTGCCGTGGTGTTCGGATGTTTGGTGTGTTGCATCATGTGCTGGAGTGCGCTAGCGCGGTCCACAGATAGATCTAGTTGCTCCGTCCTTTTGATGCGAGCACTTGCGTGGATCGCGTATTGGCTTCTGTGCGGCGTTGCTTGCCGCTTCATGTTGGCCGTGAGGTCGTCTATCCGGCCGGGTGGCCGTTTTAATTTTTGGTTGCGGGGGATCTAAGGCCTCCTCGTCGAATTCAGGTAGCAACTTCCGCTTCGGGTAGCTCTTGGTGAGGCGATTACCGCCATACTTCGCTACTGTGTTGATTAATTTACTCCATCTGATTTGGAGTGTGTCTTGCGCCACCTTGAGCCTTTGCTTCTGCCTTTTTAGACTCCTCGCGTTGGCAACAAGCCTTTGATGGGCATTTTGTTGCTCCGGGCGTCTGTCCGGTGTTATGTCCTCCAGACTATTATCCTTGACAGAGTTGGTTTGTTCGGTTTGATTCTCCGCGTTGCCGTGGTCCGGCAGTGGTTCGCCCTGCTCTAACGCTGGGTCTATATGATCATTATTTTTGTCAAGGCGGGATTTGGGGCAGCGCTTACGCTGCCGCTTTGACTGCTTCTCGAGGGAACAGCCCTTCGTTGCGTCCTTCCGTTCCTCGTCATCGTTTTCCTTTGGTGTGTCCACCATGTATACGTCATGTGATGAGGTGGACGTCCAATGCCCTGTGGGCGGTGGTTCCTCTTCGCCTCCCGCATCATCGTCTATACCGTCGATGTCTTCGGAGTCGAAGTCGAGCATGTAGGTTAAGTCATCGACAGTGGCTACTAAGTGGGTGGTGGGTGGGCCTCGAATTTCTTCGTCGTCCGCATCCCAGTCCTGTCGGACATAGTTCGGCCAAGATCCTCCTGACAAGGAGAGAGACCTTAATGAGTTTAGTATGTCACCAAAGGGCAAGTGCTGAAAAATATCCGCGGAGGTAAACTCCATTATCGGTGCCCAATCGGATTCGATAGGAACGGGCGCAGGTGGTTCAGAGTCCGTGGCAGGAGAAGGATCCGGCAGTTTAACAACACGGCTCTCGTGCAAGGTAAGGTCGATGTTTGGCTCGATTGCCGCTGAGGGTAAGGCCTCCGTGGCGGGGTCCATCCACCCATCCACGGAAGGCGCAACTGGCTCCGAATTGAGGGTCAGAGCGGCTGCTGGTGCGATCTCCTTAACACTGTCTGATGGGAGAGCTAAGTCATACTCATCATGACCGCGTGGCGCACAAGGCAGAGGCTCGAATCCGTCAAAGATCAAATCTCCACGGATATCGGCCATGTAGTTTAAGCTTCCAAACCTGACCTGGTGGCCAGGGGCGTAACTTCCAATCTGCTCCAGATGGCCAAGCGAATTGGCCCGCAGTGCAAAGCCACCGAACATGAAGATCTGTCCGAGGAGAAAAGTCTCACCCTGGACTGCATCGCTATCGATGATAGTGGGAGCCATCAAGCCTAATGGCGACGACACGGAGGAACTCTCAATGAAAGCACCAATGTCAGTGTCAAAACCGGCGGATCTCGGGTAGGGGGTCCCGAACTGTGCGTCTAGGCCGGATGGTAACAGGAGGCAAGGGACACAATGTTTTACCCAGGTTCGGGCCCTCTTGATGGAGGTAAAACCCTACGTCCTGCTTGATTAATATTGATGATATGGGTAGTACAAGAGTAGATCTACCACGAGATCAGAGAGGCTAAACCCTAGAAGCTAGCCTATGGTATGATTGTTGTTCGACCTATGGACTAAAACCCTCCGGTTTATATAGACACCGGAGAGGGCTAGGGTTACACAGAGACGGTTACAATGGGAGGAGATCTACATATCCATATTGCCAAGCTTGCCTTCCACGCCAAGGAAAGTCCCATCCGGACACGGGACGAAGTCTTCAATCTTGTATCTTCATAGTCCAAGAGTTCGGCCAAAGGTTATAGTGTTGGGGATCGTAGCAGAAAACAAAAAAGTTTCCTACGTTTCACCAAGATCAATCTATGGAGTCAACTAGCAACGAGAGGAGAGTGCATCTAGATACCCTTGTAGATTGCGAGCGGAAGCGTTCAAGAGAACGGGGATGATGGAGTCGTACTCGCCGTGATCCAAATCACCGATGACCAAGTGCCGAACGGACGGCACCTCCGCGTTCAACACACGTATGGAGCGGATGACGTCTCCTCCTTCTTGATCCAGCAAGGGGGAAGGAGAGGTTGATGAAGATCCAGTAGCACGACGGCGTGGTGGTGGATGCAGCAGTGGTCGCAGCAGGGCTTCGCCGAGCTTCTGCGAGAGGGAGAGGTGTAGCAGGGGAGAGGGAGGCGCCAAGGCTTGAGGTGTGGCTGCCCTCCCTCCCCCCTTTATATAGCCCCCCTAGGGGGGTGCGCCGGCCCTAGGAGATGGGATCTCCTAGGGGGGCGGCGGCCAAGGGGGTGGAGTACCCCCCAAGGCAAGTGGAGGCGCCCCCTCCCCTAGGGTTCCCAACCCTAGGCGCATGGGGGGCCCAAGGGGGGGGTGCACCAGCCCACTATGGGCTGGTTCCCCTCCCCACTTCAGCCCATGAGGCCCTCCGGGATGGGTGGCCCCACCCGGTGGACCCCCGGGACCCATCCGGTGGTCCCGGTACAATACCAGTGACTCCGAAACTTTCCCGATGGCCGAAACTACACTTCCTATATATAATTCTTCACCTCCGGACCGTTCCAGAACTCCTCGTTACGTCCAGGATCTCATCTGGGACTCAGAAAAAATTTCGGATTACTGCGTACTCATATCTATAAAATCCTAGCGTCACTGAACCTTAAGTGTCTAGACCCTACGGGTTCGGGAGACAAGCAGACATGACCGAGACGACTCTCTGGTCAATAACCAACAGCGGGATCTGGATACCCATGTTAGCTCCCACATGCTCCTCGATGATCTGATCGGATGAACCATGATGTCGAGGACCTAATCAATCCCGTACTCAATTCCCTTTGTCAATCGGTACGTTACTTGCCCGAGACTCGATCATCGGTATCCCAATACCTTGTTCAGTCTCGTTACCGGAAAGTCACTTTACTCGTACCATAATGCATGATCCCGTGATCAACCACTTGATCACATTGAGCTCATTATGATGATGCATTACCGAGTGGGCCCAGAGATACCTATCCGTCATACAGAGTGACAAATCCCAGTCTCGATTCGTGCCAACCCAACAGACACTTCCGGAGATACCTGTAATGTACCTTTATAGTCACCCAGTTACGTTGTGACGTTTGGCACACCCAAGGCACTCCTACGGTATCCGGGAGTTGAACAATCTCATGGTCTAAGGAAATGATACTTGACATCCAGAAAAGCTACAGCAAACGAACTACACGATCTTTGTGCTATGCTTAGGTTTGGGTCTTGTCCATCACATCATTCTCCTAATGATGTGATCCCATTATCAATGACATCCCCATGTCCATAGCCAGGAAACCATGACTATCTGTTGATCAACGAGCTAGTCAACTAGAGGCTCACTAGGGACACATTGTGGTCTATGTATTCACACATGTATTACGATTTCCGGATAATACAATTATAGCATGAATAATAGACAATTATCATGAACAAGGAAATATAATAATCATTTTATTATTGCCTCTAGGGCATATTTCCAACATATAGTCCGGCTATCCGGACACCCCCTAATACAGGACTCCCTCACATATGATTATACTTGTACGACTTTGTTCCTTGTTCGTGTATTACGCCACAATATGCACCATATTGACTTAAGCGACTTGCAAGCTGGGTTGCCTGGCTCGTGTGCTTACCCCTACGTTCCCGATTGTTCGGCTAGGGAGTAAAGGGAGCACCTCTGCGATTGTCACGACCGGGTCCTCCGAGCTATGACCTCAGACTGGGTGAAGCTGAAAGCTAGCGCTCTTATTGTTTTCAATCATGGTTGACACACAACGGAACTCATGAGTACAAAAAATCTATTGCACAAGTCTCATAGTAATAATGAGCACCGAAGAAAGGTATCAGTGGGTGTACTATTTTCTTCGAAGATGCTTCTTACACTTTGTGTAATATAGCATAAGTTCCCTGAGTGCGCTTTGTCTGTTACAGCCTTATGGCCTGGTTGCCTGGTTATCGGAAACACTGTCGATATTCTCGACAGGTGGAGTACATAACACTTTTCGGTCCTTGACCGAAGAGGGAGAAGCCGACGGTCGGTTAAGACGCATTTAAAGTTCGGGTGAACAAAGATATGATATTAGTACTTCGGTACATACAATCATTATACATAAAATTCTTTTACCCAAGTCACTTGGGGGCTCTTAAATTTATATGAGCCGTTTTATAATAAGTGTTCTTCTTCTTAGTTGTTGCAAAGTTTTTATTACTATTATTATTCATCACTCCTTTTTCAACCCGAGTGTGTGGTCACTAGCCGGGGAGCCTAATTTCTCGCTCAAAGCCGCTAGAGTTTAGTTTGCTAAACTGGCCTAATGAGAAGTACTCCGCCTTCGGGATAGGAGGTTGAAGCCGTAGGCTGACCCGCTTGAAGTCTTGAGATAAGATGTGACATGTTAAAGCACGACAGAAGCACTCTTTTTTTTCTAACACCAATTTTCTGATTGGCACCGAACACTTGATCTTGTTCGGACGTCATGTTTTTACTGACGTTTTTTGGTTTTCCAAGCTTATGACACTTTTAAACTATTTGTGTGTTTTCAGCACAAGTCTCGCAGTGCAACGCCAGACACCTTTAGAGATTCGGCAAAAACATTCTCAGATATTGCTATATATGCATCGGTTTCGAATTGTGTCTTCGGACAATAGTTGGGTTTCCCGGCTCCTTCACTTGCTTCCTACGTTCCGCTTTGTTCGGCTAGGCGTGCAAAGGGAGAACCACTGCGATTGTGCTTCCAGCTCACATAGTCAAGCACCTCAGTGGAGAAAGCTGAAAACTGACTGTCACAATAAGCGTAAACTGGTCAGCGATCCGATGACTGTGTTAAATGATGGGCCATTCATAACAATGGCCGAAGTGTTTACGGCTTGACCTCGATTGTCGCTGAAAACTACCGGGGGCTATTAACTGGCCTCCCAAACTAAATCCTCGATATTTTGCTCTTACATTAGAGCTGAGGTTTCATGATCATGCTTAGCATGACAACCCAAAGAAAGGAACCGATAGCGGGACTATTTTCTTTGGAAGACATTTCTTGTGTTAAAAAGTAATATAACATATCTCTCTGCGTACCTTTGTTTATAAAACCGTATGGCCAGATTGCCTTGTTTGTCTTGCCCTCATAAAGGCTTTATAAAGTAGGACAAACACTCATCGGCTACTAGCTGAGGAGGTGGAAGCCGATGGTCGGTCAACAAAGTTTTGTACAATGCGGATCCGAGCATTAATGATGTAAAGTACTTCGATACATAGAGTCATTACACATAATTTGTGTTTTTACTATGGATATCGATCCTTAAATCGGCCACCCGTGCCCGCATTAAGGCTCGGGGGCTCTTGGGCTTCGGGCTTATTATTTACAAATATTAAAGGGGCACATCGATCCCTTGATCTGGTGTTGCCACCCGACCAGTGTCTCGGGGGCTACTGCATTGCCTATCCAATGTAGAAAATTTTAAGTGCAATACGGTTTCTGAGGAGATTATGATCCTCAAGTTGGTCGGCCGCACCCAACCTGAGTCTCGAGGACTGACCACGCCGCTTTTTGTATCCCGAAGTATTCTGCCGAGCTAGGACTTGATCCTCAGGCCGATTTTGCAAATCAACCCGAGTCTCAGTGGCTACTGGGATCAGTGGTCTTACATCATCCTTCAAGTGCATCTCGGGTTTTAAACTGATACACACGTTGAGGGTTATTGGGTATATATCTCGGCAGAGAATAAATTGCACCAACCAAAAATATTGACAAAAAATTGGCCCACAGTCGGGGTGGTGCACCACCTCGACAGCAGTCCGACATAAAGCTCGGGCGCTAGTGGCTGGCTCCATAGAGGGCATTTCCAGCATTAAACTTGGCTAAACTCCTTTAACTTTTTTGTACCAAGATGATCTATGACATCTAGGATATAGTCCGGCGTTGGAGCTTGGGCACAGTCCGGCGTTGGAGCTCGGATACATTTCGGCGTTGGAGCTCGGAAGCAGTCCGGCATTGGTGCTCAGCTGCAAAAGATACCTCGAATGCAGTCCGGCGTTAGAGCTCGGACGCAAGAGGACACTGCCTCCCGGGAACAACTTCAAACCTGAGGTGTGGCATAAAAATAACAAGGCATTGATAAAGGACGGAAGCTTAAAGGGGCTACTCGGATACCCGACGTGTAAACTCGTCGAATGCATTTCGGAGATCCTCAAGATCAAAGATGAGAAGATTTGTTGAACCAGTTTTCAAGACCGACCACTGAAGATGAAGAACAGTTGGGAAGAATCGAAGAGCATCCCTAACTTGAAGACCGGTTCAGGGGGCTACTAACGGTGTCCTGGACTAGGGGGTACTCACCACGTCGTCTCCCTATCTGTTAGATTGGGCCGAGGACCCCCATGGCCGTATACTCATGGGCCAGTTCGGACAACTGCCACATACATGGAAGATTCCACAAGACTTGGTGATCAAGACAAGGACTCCTCCCCACCAGCATATTCGGCTAGGACTCTTATTATCCTAGGCCTCTGGTGCACTATATAAACGGAGGCCAGGCTAGTCGATAGACAACATATACAACAATCATACCATAGGCTAGCTTCTAGGGTTTTAGCCTCTACGATCTCGTGGTAGATCAACTCTTGTAATACTAATATCATCAATATCAATCAAGCAGGACATAGGGTATTACCTTCATCAAGAGGGCCCGAACCTGGGTAAACATCATGTCCCTTGCCTCCTGTTACCATCAATCCTAGACGCACAGTTCAGGACCCCCTACCCGAGATCCGCAGGTTTTGACACCGACACCAATTATTGTCACTTCGGGGTTAACGGATCATAACACATAATAGGTGACTATAGACTTGCAAGATAGGATCAAGAACTCACATATATTCATGAGAACATAACAGGTTCAGATCTGAAATCATGGCACTCGGTCCCTAGTGACAAGCATTAAGCATAGCAAAGTCATAGCAACATCAATCTCAGAACATAGTAGATACTAGGGATCAAACCCGAACAAAACTAACTCGATTACATGAATCTCATCCAACCCATCACTATCCAGCAAGCCTACGATGGAATTACTCACACACGATGGTGAGCATCATGAAATTGGTGATGGAGGAAGGTTGATGATGATGATGGCGACGGATTCCCCTCACCGGAGCCCTGAACGGACTCCATGTCAACCCTCCCGATAGAAATTAGGGCTTGGCGGCGGCTCTGTATCGTAAAATGCGATGAATCCTTCTCTCTGATTTTTTTCTTCTCGAACGCGAATATATAGAGTTGGAGTAGAGGTCGATGGAGCATCGGGGGCCCACGAGGCAGGGGGTGCACCCAGGCGACGTAGGCGCGTCCCCACCCTCGTGGACAGGGTGTGGGCCCCCTGGCCTTGATTCTTTCGCCAATATTTTTTATATATTCCAAAAATATTCTCCGTTGATTTTCACGTCATTCCGATAACTTCTATTTCTCCACAAAAATAACACCATGGCAATTCTGCTGAAAACAACGTTAGTCCGGGTTAGTTCCATTCAAATCATGCAAGTTAGAGTCCAAAATAAGCTTAAACCTTTGCTTGTCCTCAAGCAATTCAGTTGATAAACTGAAAGTGATAAAGAAAAACTTTTACAAACTCTGTTTGCTCTGGTTGTTATAAATATGTAAAGCTAGCATTCAAGTTTTGAGCAAAGATTATGAACTAACCATATTCACAATAACATTTAAGTCTCATGTTTACTCATATCAATGGCATAATCAGCTAGCGAGCAATAATAATAAATCTCAGATGACAACACTTTCTCAAAACAATCATAATATGATATAACAAGATGGTATCTCGCTAGCCCTTCCTGAGATTGCAAAACATAAATGCAGAGCACCCCTGAAGATCAAGGCCTGACTGGAAATTGTAATTCATGGTAGAAGAGATCCAGTCACAGTCATACACAATGTAAACTAATAGTAATGCATGCAAATGACAGTGGTGCTCTCCAACTGAAGCTTTTTAATAAGAGGATGATGACTCAACATAAAAGTAAAATAGATAGCCCTTCGTAGAGGGAAGCAGTGATTTGTACAGGTGCCAGAGCTCGGTTTTGAAATAGAGATGAATAATATTTTGAGAGGTGTACTTTCATTATCAACATAACAACCCAGATATCTCGATATCTTCCATGCTACACACATTATAGGCGGTTCTCAAGCATAATGGTAAAGTTTATACTCCCCCACCAACAACAGCATCAATCCATGGCTTGCCCGAAACAACGGGTGCCTCCAACTAACAATAATCCTGGGGGAGTTTTGTTTGCAATTATTTTGATTTTGTTTGAGCATGGGACTAGGCATCCCGGTGACCAGCCATTTTCTCGTGAGTGAGGAGCGGAGTCCACTCCTCTTGACAATAACCCGCCTAGCATGGAGGATACATACATCCCTAGTTGATACCTGAGCTATTCGAGCATACAAAACATAATTTCATTTGAAGGTTTAGAGTTTGGCACATACAAATTTACTTGGAACGGCAGGTAGATACCGCATATAGGAAGGTATGGTGGACTCATATGGAATAACTTTTGGGGTTTACGGAATTGGATGCACAAGCAGTATTCTCGCTTAGTACAAGTGAAGGATAGAAAGAGACTGGGAAGCGACCAGCTAGAGAGGGACAACAGTCATGAACATGCATTAAAATTAATCAACACTGAATGCAAGCATGATTAGGATATAATTCACCACGAACATAAATATTGTGGAGGCTATGTTGATTTTGTTTCAACTACATGCGTGAACATGTGCCAAGTCAAGCCACTCGAATCGTTCAAAGGAGGATACCACCCTATCATACCACATCTCAACCATTTTAATAGCATGTTGGCATGCAAGTTAAACCATTATAAACTCCTAGCTACTTAAGCATGACATGCAACTATAATCTCTAATTGTCATTGCAAACATGTTTGATTCATAATAGGCTAAATCAGGAACGATGAACTTATCATATTTACAAAAACAAGAGAGGTCGAGTTCATACCATCTTCTCTCATCTCAATCAGTCCATCATATATCGTCATTATTGCCTTTCACTTGCACAACAGAATAGTGTGGATAATAATAATAGTGCACGTGCATTAGACTAAGCTGGAATCTGCAAGCATTCAATTTAAGGGAGAAAACAAGGTAATATGGGCTCTTTGTTAGATCAACAGTAATGCATATGAGAGCCACTCAACATTTTCATTAT
>NC_041392.1:722609327-722665366 GCF_002162155.2 Triticum dicoccoides
ACGTGAAAGCTCCCAACAAGCAAAAGAAGAATGAGAAATGTTTTTGGGTTTTATTTTTAATTACTACTACTGCAAGCATGGAAAGTAAACTAGCTAAAAGCTATGACTATTTTTTTTTGGTTTTTCTTAAGGTTTTTGAAACACATAAGAAGAATGCTGGAAAAGAAAATAAACTAGCATGGATAATACAATGAAAAAGTATGAGCACCGACAACTGGCATGAGTGTGTGAACATGAATGTAATATCGGTGAGAAATACGTACTCCCCCAAGCTTAGGATTTTGGCCTAAGTTGGTCTATGTCCACAGATCAAAGATGCCCTCTCCGGTGTACTGAGGAGGATCCTCAGGGTGCCACTGGTTAGCGATCTCCTCCGGATCCCACTGGTAAACAGACTGACGGTGAGGATCAAGTGGTGGATCCAGCTCAGGCACTGGAGCTGATGTTAGGCTCCGATATGCATGAACGGCCTCCGGCAAAACAAGGTATGTGCCTGAAAATATGTTGAACAAATAGGGAGCAGGCAAGGTAATAGTCTCAATGTAATTTTTATCAAATATCAGTCTATAGTTAAGCATCTTCTTCTTATTCTTAACAGTAAAATCACGTGCTACCATACTGTTATAATCTAGAAAAATAGGAGGCATCAACTTTTCCTCTTTCTCATAATGCCTAATAGGTATATTAAAGTGTGCAGCAAGGCGCGAAGCAAAGATGCATCCAAAGACGAGGCCCTTTGTGTGGTTCAGATTTAACCGTTTAGCAACAATAGCGCCTAAAATAAAAGTGGTATGGCGAAACAAAGCATGGCGCAAAATAACAATATCAGGGGCACTAAGATTTCCACTGTTCCCGCGACCAACTAAGAATCTACTAGCAAATATTGCAAAGTAACATAGAACAGGAAAATGTATGCTAGTGATTCTTGCATCGGAAACTTTCCTCGTTTCCCCTACAACAATCATATCAATAAATCCCTCCGCATCATTACGATGTGGTTCCTCTATGCGGCCCTCAAAGGGAAACTTGCAAACTGCACAAAATTCATAAAGTGACATCTCCTTATACTCATCATATAAATAAAAATCCACCGAAGGTGGCGATCTCCTAGTATGGAAATGAAAATTTTGTACAACAATATTAGTGCGTAGAAGATACTGTTCACGCTGTTCTTGGAGGAAGTCGGTGAGGTCCGCATTCTCAGCCAAATAATAAAAATCTTCATAAATCCAGGCTTCTCTCAATAACTCATCACAAGGCCATTAACACGGCCGAACCTCTGCAGTGCGAGGAGATTATATTTGGGCTTCTTATTTTCTTCACTTTGCTTATCCTTCGAGCTTCGGCTCGAAGAGCCCCTTAAAAATCTCCTCATAATTTTCTGAAAATTTCTGAAAATTTTAGTAACTCAAAATAAAAGTGAATCAAACTCAACAAGAGATTGATAGCAACTACTCCTACAAGTGCCAAGAGGCCATATCATGCATTAAAACTACTTGGGACCACATAAGTTTGATATGCAAGCTCAAGAACAGGGTCACCTAAGCAGCAAAAAATTGCAATAAATAAAGCACTAGAACAAAAACTAATTGGACCATTGGAGGAGTCACATACCAAAGAACAATCCCCCAAAAGCGGTTTTGTGAATGGAGCTTTGAGCAAAGAGATCGAAAATGGCAGCAAGATCCACTAGAACTCGGGTTTGAGACGGTGGGTGATTTTTTCTGGAGGAAGACAAAGTGTGTGGGTTCAAGAATAAGCCGAGGGGACCCACGTGGGGTCCACAAGGCAGGGGGCGCGCCCAGGGGGTAGGGCGCGCCCTCCACCCTCGCGAGCACATGGTGAGGCCCCCTGGTGTGTTCTCAGTGCCAATAATTCTTAAATATTCCAGAAAAAATCATATTAAATTTTCAGGGCATTTGGAGAACTTTTATTTTCGGGGGTATTTTTTATTCCAAGGATAATTCAGAAAATAGACAGAAAATACTATTTTTTCTTTATTTGAACTAAATAAAATAAATTAAAAGGAGGGTACAGAGAGTTGTGCTTTCTAACTTCATCCATCTCATGGTCATCAAAAGGAATCCACTAACAAGGTTGATCAAGTCTTGTTAACAAACTCATTCTAAATCGCATGAAACCGGTGAAATTTCAAATAACACTAGGTTACCTCAACGGGGATATGCACGTCCCCAACAATAAGAATATCATATTTCTTCTTGATAGTAGGAAGAGGAAATTCAAAACCTCCAATAGTAATTGTTGGAATCTTTCCAATAGAATTGATAATGTGGACTTGAGGTTGTTTCCTCGGAAAGTGTACCATATGCTCATTACCATTAACATGAAAAGTGACATTGCCTTTTTGCAATCAATAACAGCCCCCGCAGTATTCAAAAAGGGTCTACCAAGGATAATCAACATACTATCGTCCTCGGGAATATCAATAATAACAAAGTCCGTTAAAATAGTAACGTTTGCAACCACAACAGGCACATCCTCACAAATACCGACAGGTATAGCAGTTGATTTATCAGCCATTTGCAAAGATATTTCAGTAGGTGTCAACTTATTCAAATCAAGTCTACGATATAAAGTGAGAGGCATAACACTAACACCGGCTCCAAGAACACATAAAGCAGTTTTAATATAGTTTCTTTTAATGGAGCATGGTATAGTTGGTACTCCTGGATCTGCAAGTTTCTTTGGTATTCCACCCTTAAAAGTGTAATTAGCAAGCATGGTGGAAATTTCAGCTACCGGTATCTTTCTTTTATTAGTAAAAATATCTTTCATATACTTAGCATGCGGGTTCATTTTAAGCATATCAGTCAAACGCATACGCAAAAAGATAGGTCTAATCATTTCAGCAAAGCGCTCAAAATCCTCATCATCCTTTTTCTTGGATGGTTTAGGAGGAAAAGGCATCGGTTTCTGAACCCATGGTTCTCTTTCTTTACCGTGCTTCCTACAATCCATGGTTCTCCTTAAGTACTTGTTCTACTTGAGTGGTAACAATAGAAGCATATTTAATAATATGTTTAAGTTCCCCTTTAACTCTAGACACATAATCACTCAAGTGTTCAAGCATATCAGCATTGCGTTTCAATTATCTACCAACATAAGCATTGAAGTTTTCTTATTTAACAATAAAATTATCAAACTCATCTAAGCATTGGCTAGCAGACTTATAACGAGGGATATCACCTTCATCAAATCTATAGAGAGAATTTACCTTTACTACCCGTGTCGGGTTATCAAGACCATATATTTCTTCAATAGGTGGTAAATTCTTAACATCTTCAGCTTTAATACCTTTTTCTTTCATAGATTTCTTTGCCTCTTGCATATCTTCATGTCTGAGAAATAGAATACCCCTTTTCTTCGGAGTTGGCTTAGGAGTTGGTTCAGGAAGTGTCCAACCATTTTCATTACTCAACATATTATTCAATAGCAATTCAGCTTGATCAACAATTGTTTCCCTGAAAACACAACGAGCACAACAATCCAGGTGGTCTATGGAAGCATCGATGAGTCCATTATAAAAGATATCAAGTATTTCATTTTTCTCGAGAGGATGATTAGGCAAAGCATTAAGTAATTGGAGAAGCCTCCCCCAAGCTTGTGGGAGACACTCTTCTTCAATTTGCACAAAATTATACATTTCCCTTAAGGCGGCACTACTAGGAAAAGGCCTACTAATGGCGCACCAGTTTTGCCTACTAATGGCGCACTACTGGTGCGCCATTAGTAGCACGCCACTAGTATTTTTTACTAATGGCGCACCACTAGTGCGCCACTAGTATACCACATACTAATGGCGCACGAGTAGTGCGCCATTAGTATGCCTAGAGGTGCGCCATTACTATCTGACTTAGCAATGGAGCACCACATAGAAGTGCGCCATTAGTAATAATTTTTTTCAATTTTTTTTAAAAATTCAAATTTTTTTCATTTCGTTTCATTTTTTTTTAAAAAATCAATTTTTTTTCTTAATCTTGGGTCACTATGGCTTAATCTCGAGTCAATATGCTTAATCTCAGGTCAAATCGCACTCTGTGGTCAAACTTTCCGAAAGGTCACCCGTCCTCACACTACTCCAGCCCAAGCATGCTTAACTTCCTAGTTCTATCCAACCCCAGCACCACCTCACTTCACAAGCACTTGTTAATATATCTATCATATCAATCCTATTAAACCTTGCTGACGTCTAGGACTTTGTTCATGTTCATGAGTATGATGAAATTTTGAAAAAATATTTCAACCTTCCCAATCATATTACGTATCATATTTTGAAAAATAATTCAATTTTTTTTTCAAAACCAATTTGTGCGCCACTAGTAAGTTTGTAATTTTTTGAATTTTTTTGCCTCCGGATCTTAGAAGCCCCGTAACTTTTTTCTGTTAGGTTTTTGGGGATTTTGAAAATGTTTAACGGGGTTCCCCCGATTAAATTCAGATGTAACTTTTCGAGTAGATGATTTTTCATATAAAAAACCTTTTCATCCGAGTTCGTACGCAAAAGTTATGCCCATTTTTACAAATTCTCGAGAGATTTTGCAAAAAAGTCGAAAATTCATGTTTGTAAATTTTGCTAACAACTAGACCACATATCACATGGGAATCTTATTTTCTTTTATTTTTTTGACATTTTTATCATTTTCTTTTTTTTTGAAACTGAAAAGGCGGTCCAGGGGGGGTGCATTCGGGCGAATGTTTGGGCCAAGTTACTAATGGCGCACCGTGGGAGTGGTGCGCCATTACTAGTTCAACTAGTAATGGCGCACCACTCCCACGGTGCGCCATTAGTAGTTTTGAAAAAGATTTTTTTTTTACTAATGGCGCACCGTGGTAGCGGTGCGCCGTTACTAGTAATGTGGTGCGCCATTAGTATTTGGACACTAATGGCGCACCAACACATGGTGCGTCATTAGTATATACTAATGGCGCACCACATGTCTGGTGCGCCATTAGTGTCATTTCCATCTATAGCCCTTTTCCTAGTAGTGCGGCTTGTTTCTCATGAGCGGGGAGATATTTAGTAGAGAAGTAATAAATCATATCCTGGGGACTACACACACAACCAGGATCAATAGAATTAAACGATGTTTTAGCATCACCCTTTAATGAGAATGGAAACAACTTAAGGATAAAGTAATAGCGGGTTTTCTCATCATTAGTGAACAGGGTGGCTATATCATTTAATTTAGTAAGATGTGCCACAACAGTTTCAGATTCATAGCCATAAAAAGGATCAGATTCAACCAAAGTAATTAACTCAGGGTCGACAGAGAAATCATAATCCTTATCGGAAATAAAGATAGGTGAAGTAGCAAAAGCAGGGTCATATTTCATTCTAGCATTCAAAGATTTTTCTTTAAGCTTAGCTAATAATTTCTTAAGATCATATCTATCATTGCAAGCTAAGAAGTCTCTAGCAGTTTCTTCATCCATAACATAACCCTCAAGAACAACATGCAATTCATATCTAGGGGAGAATCTTCATCATCATTTTCAACAATATTATCAGTTTCAATAATTTCATTCTCTCTAACCCTAGCAAGTTGTTCATCAAGAAATTCACCTAGTGGCACAATATTATCAAGCGTAGAAGTATTTTCATCATAAGTATCATGCAAAGCAGAAGTGGCATCATCAATAACATGCGACATATCAGATTGAATAGCAGGAGTTGGTGTCACAAGTTTACTCAAAATAGAAGGTGAATCAAGTGCAGAGCTAGATGGCCGTTCCTTACCTCCCCTTGTACTTGAGGGAAAAATATTGGTTCTTTTATCTTTAATGTTCTTCATAGTGATCAGCAGATATAAATCCTAAGTGACTCAAAGAATAAAGCAATGCTCCACGGCAACAGCACCAGAAAAGAGTCATGATGACCGACAAGTATAGGGGATCTATCGTAGTCCTTTCGGTAAGTAAGAGTGTCGAACCCACCGAGGAGTAGAAGGAAATGATAAGTAGTTTTCAGTAATGTATTCTCTGCAAGCATTGAAATTATCGGTAACAGATAGTTTTGTGATAAGGTAATTTGTAACGGGTAATAAGTAATAAAAGTAAATAAGGCGCAGCAAGATGGCCCAATCCTTTTTGTAGCAAAGGACAAGCCTGGACAAATTTGTATATAAAGGAAAGCGCTCCCGAGGACACATGAGAATTTTCGTTAAGCTAGTTTTCATCACGTTCATATGATTCGCGTTTGATACTTTGATAATTTGATATGTGGGTGGACCGGTGCTTGGGTACTGCCCTTCCTTGGACAAGCATCCCACTTATGATTAACCCCTCTTGCAAGCATCCGCAACTACAAAAGAAGTATTAAGGTAAACTAACCATAGCATGAAACATATGGATCCAAATCTGCCCCTTACGAAGCAACTCATAAACCAGGGTTTAAGCTTCTGTCACTCTACCAACCCATCATCTACTTATTACTTCGCAATGCCTTCCTCTAGGACCAAATAATGGTGAAGTGTAATGTAGTCGACGTTCCCATGACACCACTAGAGGAAAGACAACATACATCTCATCAAAATATCCAACGAATACCAAATTCACATGACTACTTATAGCAAGACTTCTCCCATGTCCTCAGGAACAAAGGTAACTACTCACAAATCATATTCATGTTCATAATCAGAGGGGTATTAATATGCATAAAGGATCTGAACATATGACCTTCCACCGAATAAACCAACTTGCATCAACTACAAGGAGTAATGAACACTACTAACAACCCACAGGAACCAATCTGAGGTTTTGAGACAAAGATTGGATACAAGAGATGAACTAGGGTTTGAGATGAGATGGTGCCGGTGAAGATGTTGATGGATATAGACCCCCTCTCGATGAGAGGATCGATGGTGATGATTTCCCCATCCCGGAGGGAAGTTTCCCCGGCAACGGCGCCAGAAAATAGTGTTGATAACCCACAGGTATAGGGGATCGCGACAGTTTTTGAGGGTAGAGTACTCAACCCAAATTTATTGATTTGACACAAGGGGAGCCAAAGAATATTCTCAAGTATTAACCGTTAAGTTGTCAATTCAACCGTACCTCAAAGACTTAATATCTGTAGCAAAGTATTTAGTAGCAAATTAATATGATAGTAGTGGTAACGGTGGAAAAAGTAATAGTTTTGGTTTTGTAGTGATTGTAACAGTAGCAACGGAAAAGTAAATATGCAAAGATCAATATGTGAAAAGCTCGTAGGCAATGGATCAGTGATGGATAATTATGTCGGATGTGATTCCTCATGCAATAGTTGTAACATAGGGTGACACATAACTAGCTCCAGTTCATCAATGTAATGTAGGCATGTATTCCGAATATAGTCATACATGCTTATGGAAAAGAACTTGCATGACATCTTTTGTCCTACCCTCCCGTGCCAGCGGGATCCTATTGGAAACTAAGGGATATTAAGGCCTCCTTTTAATAGAGTACGGGACCAAATCATTAACACTTAGTGAATACATGAACTCCTCAAACTACAGTCACCACTGGTAAGTATCCTGATTATTGTCACTTCGGGGTTAACGGATCATAACACATAATTGGTGACTATAGAATTTCAAGATAGGATCAAGAACTCACATATATTCATGAAAACATAATAGGTTCATATCTGAAATCATGGCACTCGGGCCCTAGTGACAAGCATTAAGCATAGAAAAGTCATAGCAACATCAATCTCAGAATATAGTGGATACTAGGGATCAAACCCTAACAAAATTAACTCGATTACATGATAAATCTCACCAAACCATCGCCATCCAACAAGCCTACGATGGAATTACTCACGCACGGTGGTGAGCTTCATGAAATTGGTGATGGTGGAAGGTTGATGATGATGATGGCGACGGATTCCCCTCTCTGGAGCCCCGACCGGACTCCAAATCAGCCCTCCCGAGAGAGATTAGTGCTTGGCAGCGGCTCCTTATTGTAAAACGCGATGAATCCTTCTTTCTGATTTTTTTCTCCCCGAACGCGAATATATAGAGTTGGAGTTGAGGTCGATGGAGCACCAGGGGGCCCACGGGGCAGGGGGCGCCCAGGGGGTTAGGTGCGCCCCCCACCCTCATGGATAGGGTGTGGGCTCCTGGCCTTGATTCTTTTGCCAGTATTTTTAATATATTCCAGAAATATTCTCCATTGATTTTCAGGTCATTCCGAGAACTTTTATTTCTGCACAAAAATAACACCATGGCAATTCTACTGAAAACGGCGTTAGTCCGGGTTAGTTCCATTCAAATCATGCAAGTTAGAGTCCAAAACAAGGGCAAAAGTGTTTGGAAAAGTAGATACGATGGAGACATATCACGAGGTCCTATTGGAAACTAAGGGATATTAAGGCCTCCTTTTAATAGAGTACCAGAACAAAGCATTAACACTTGGTGAATACATGAACTCCTCAAACTATAGTCATCACCGGGAGTGGTCCTGATTATTGTCGCTTCGGGGTTACAGGATCATAACACATATTAGCTGACTATTGACTTGCAAGATAGGATTAAAAACTCACATATATTCATGAAAACATAAGAGGTTCAGATCTGAAATCATGGCACTCGGGCCCTAGTGAGAAGCATTAAGCATAGCAAAGTCATAGCAACATCAATCTTAGAACATAATGGATATTAGGGATCCAACCCATCACCGCCTAGCAAGCCTACAGTGGAATTACTCACGCATGGCAGTGAGCATCATGAAATTGGTGATGGAGGAAGGTTGACGATGACGATGGCGATGGATTCCCCTCTCCAGAGCCCCGAACAGACTCTAGATCAGCCCTCCCGAGAGAGATTAGGGCTTGGCGGCGGCTCCGTATCATAAAACCCGATGAATCCTTCATCCTGATTTTTTTCTCCCCGAACGTGAATATATAGAGTTGGAGTTGAGGTCCGTGGAGCATCAGGGGGCCCACAAGACAGGGGGCGCGCCCCAGGAGGGTGGGTGCGCCCCCCACCCTCGTGGACAGGGTGTGGGCCCCCAGACATTGATTCTTTCACTAGTATTTTTAATATATTCCAAAAATATTCTCCATGAAGTTTCAGGTCATTCCGAGAACTTTTATTTCTGCACAAAATAACACCATGGCAATTCTGCTGAAAACAGCATCAGTCTGGGTTAGTTCCATTCAAATCACGCAAGTTAGAGTCCAAAATAAGGTCAAAAGTGTTCGGAAAAGTAGATACGATGGAGACATATCAACTCCCCAAGCTTAAACCTTTGCTTGTCCTCAAGCAATTCAGTTGACAAACTGAAGGTGATAAAGAAAAACTTTTACAAACTCTGTTTGATCTTGTTGTTGTAAATATGTAAAGCGGGCATTCAAGTCTTCAGCAAAGATTATGAACTAACCATATTCACAATAACACTTAGGTCTCATGTTTACTCATATCAATGGCATAATCAACTAGCGAGCAATAATAGTAAATCTCGGATGGCAACACTTTCTCAAAACAGTCATAATATGATATAACAAGTTGGTATCTCGCTAGCCTTTTCTGAGATCGCAAAACATAAATGTAGAGCACCTCTAAAGATCAAGGACTGACTAAACATCGTAATTCATGGTAAAAGAGATCCAGTCACATTCATACTTAATGTATACTAATAGTAATGCATGCAAATGATAGCGGTGCTCTCCAACTGGTGCCTTTTAATAAGAGGATGATGACTCAACATAAAAATAAATAGATAGGCACTTCGCAGAGGGGAGAAGGGATTTGTAGAGGAGCTAGAGCTCGATTTTGAAATAGAGTTGAACAATATTTTGAGCGGTATACTTTCATTGTCAACATAACAACCGAGAGATCTCGATATCTTCCATCCTACACACATTATAGGAGGTTTCCAAACAGAATGGTAAAGTTTATACTCCCCCTACGACCAACAAACATCAATCCATGGCTTGTCCGAAACAACTGGTGCCTCCAACTAACAACAATCCCGGGGGGGAGTTTTGTTTGCAATTATTTTAATTTAAGCATGGGACTGGGCATCCCGGTTACCAGCCATTTTCTCGTGAGTGAGGAGCGAAGTCCACTCCTCTTGAGAATAACCCGCCTAGCATGGAAGATATAGACAACCCTAGTTGATACATGAGCTATTCGAGCATACAAAACAGAATTTCATTTGAAGGTTTAGAGTTTGGCACATACAAATTTACTTGGAACGGCAGGTAGATACCGCATATAGGAAGGTATGGTGGACTCATATGGAATAACTCTTGGGGTTTATGGAAGTGCATGCATAAGCAGTATTCCCGCTTAGTAAAACTGAAGGATAGAAGGAGACTGGGAAGCAACCAGCTAGAGAGCGACAACAGTCATGAACATGCATTAAAATTATTCAAAACTGAGTGCAAGCATGAGTAGGATATAATTCACCATGAACATAAATATCATGGAGGCTATGTTGATTTTGTTTCAACTACATGCGTGAACATGTGCCAAGTCAAGCCACTCAAATCGTTCAAAGGAGGATACCATCCTATCATACCACATCACAACCATTTTAATAGCATGTTGGCATGCAAGAAAACCATTATAAACTCCTAGCTAATTAAGCATGGCATGAGCAACTATAATCTCTAATTGTCATTGCAAACATGTTTCATTCATAATAGGCTGAACCAGGAACGATGAACTAATCATATTTACAAAAACAAGATAGGTCGAGTCCATACCAGCTTGTCTCATCTCAATTAGTCCATCATATATCATCATTATTGCCTTTCACTTGCACAACCGAACGGTGTGGATAATAATAATAATTGAGGGAGTCGTAGATTAGGGGGTCTCTGGACAGCCGGACTATATCCTTTGGCCGGACTGTTGGACTATGAAGATACAAGATTTAAGACTTCGTCCCGTGTCCGGATGGGACTTTCCTTGGCGTGGAAGGCAAGCTTGGCAATACGGATATGTGGATCTCCTCCCTTGTAACCGACTCTAACCCTAGCCCCTCCGGTGTCTATATAAACCATAGGCTAGCTTCTAGAGTTTAGCCTCTACGATCTCGTGGTAGATCAATTCTTGTAATACTCATATCATCAAGATCAATCAAGCAGGACGTAGGGTATTACCTCCATCAAGAGGGCCCGAACCTGGGTAAACATCGTGTCCCCTGCCTCCTGTTACCATCCGCCTTAGACGCACAGTTTGGGGCCCCCTACTCGAGATCTGCCGGTTTTGACACCGACATTTGTGCTTTCATTGAGAGTTCCACTGTGCCGTCACCGTAAGGCTCGATGGCCCCTTCGAGCATCAGTAACGATGCGGTCCAGGGTGAGGTTTTCCTCCCCGGACGGATCTTTGTATTCGGCGGCTTCGCACTGCGGGCCAATTCGCTTGGCCATCTGGAGCAGATCGAGAGCTATGCCCCTGGCCATCAGGTCAGGTTCGGAAACTTAAACTACACTGCTGACATCCGCGGAGACTTAATCTTCGACGGATTCGAGCCCATGTCAGGTGCGCTGCACAATCACGACGAGCATGACGTAACTCTGCCGTCGGATAGTGTTCGGGAGATCGCATCTGCAACTACTCCGGCCTTCAATCCGGAGCAAATTGCACCATCCGAGGACGGAGGGATAGACCCCGCCATGGAGGCTGCACTCTCAGTGGCGATGGAGCCGTATACTGACTTCACCCCTTACGAGAGTCGTATTGCTGAACCACTGGATTCGTCTCCGGCCACGGACGCCGAGTCGCCTGCATCCGTGCCTATCGAATCTGATTGGGCGCCGATCATGGAGTTCACCTCCGCGGATATCTTTCAGCACTAAATTCATTAAGGTCTCTCTCCTTATCAGGAGAAACTTGGCCGAGCTATGTCCGGCTAGAATGGGATGTGGATGACGAAGAAATTCGCTACCCACCCAACACCCACTTAGTAGCCACTGTCGACGATTTAACCGACATGCTCGACTTTGACTCCAAAGATATCGATGGTATAGACGATGATGCAGGAGACGAAGAGGAACCACCGCCCACAGGGCGCTGGACCGCCACCTCATCATATGATATATACATGGTGGACACCCCAAAGAAGGCAATGGCGACGAGACAGCAGAGGATGACCCCTCCAAGAAGCAACCCAAGCGTCGACGTCAGCGGCGCCCCTCTAAGTCCCGCCATAGCAAAAGTAGTCATACCGGCACAAGAGACAATAACACTAAGGATAGTGCCGAAGACAACAACAAGCCCCTCCAGCACGATGTAGACGGGAGGGTGAACAAGCTAGCCCTCCAGAGCAGGCAACATATGGAGAATCGGAAGAGGACAATTACATGCCTCTCTCCGAAGACGAGGTGAGCCTCGGCGACGAAGAATTTATCGTGCCTGAGGATCCCGTCGAGCAGGGGCGCTTCAAGCGCCGGCTTATGGCCACAGCACATAGCTTGAAGAAAAAGCAACAACAGCTTCAAGCTGATCAAGACTTGCTAGCAGACAGATGGACCGATGTCCTTGCGGCCGAGGAATACGAACTCGAGCGCCCCTACAAAAGTTACCCAAAGCGCAGGTTGCTACCTCACCTCGAGGAGGAAGCATTGAAACCTACATCACCAGTGTACGATGCGGCTAACCGGCCACCTCGTGGCTGAGCCAAAGAGGCGTTTCAGCCTGAAGTTCAGCCTGCAACCCGCCGCCACTCAAACAAAAATACCAAGGCCCGGGGCAACACACGAGACCTGCGAGACGTATTGGACAACAGGGTAAAACATGTAAGGTCGATATACGGGTCACGGGGGTGCGCGCCAACGCGGGACGATGACCGTCACGCCGGATACACTAAAAGTAAATCCGGCCGGGCCGAATACAACAGACAAGACTCATATGAACTGCATCGTGATATAGCCCGGCACAGAGGCGCTGGACACCCCCTATGCTTCACAGATGAAGTTATGGATCATGAATTCCCGGAGGATTTAAATCCGTAAATATCGAATCGTATGATGGTACAACAGATCCCGCTGTATGGATTGAGGATTTTCTCCTCCACATCCACATGGCCCGCGGTGATGATCTGCATGCCATCAAGTACCTCCCACTAAAACTCAAAGGACCAGCTCGGTATTGGCTAAATAGCTTGCCAGCAGACTCAGTCGGCAGTTGGGAGGATCTGGAAGACGCATTCCTTGACAACTTCCAGGGCACTTATGTGTGACCACCGGATGCTGATGATTTGAGCCATATAACTCAGCAGTCAGGGGAATCGGCTAGGCAATTCTGGACACGGTTCCTAACTAAGAAAAACCAAATTGTCGACCGTCCAGATGCAGAGGCCTTAGTGGCATTCAAGCATAACATCCGAGGATAGCCGGCTGGCTCGCAGCAACAACAAATCAAGGAATCCGGGCACTTCGGATACCAAAGATGCCAACGGCAGACCATGTCATAACAGACAAAAGCGCCGCAACAACGGCGATAACATCAATGATACGACAGTCAATGCCGGATTCAGAGGCTCTAGATCCGGTCAGCGGAAAAATCCATTGAAAAGAAGTACTCCGGGCCCGTCCAGTTTGGATCGCATACTTGATCGCTCGTGTCAAATCCACGACACCCCTGATAAGCCAGCCAATTACACCAACAGAGAATGCTGGGTGTTCGAGCAGGCCGGCAAGTTGAATGCCGAAAACAAGGACAAGGGGCTGCATAGTGATGACGTGGAGGAGCTCCGACCGCCGAACACAGGAGGACAGAAGAGGTTTCCCCCACAAGTGAAGACAGTGAACATGATATACGCAACCCACATTCCCAACAGGGAATGGAAGCATGCACTAAGGGACGTCTATGCGATGGAGCCCGTCGCCCCAAAGTTCAACCCATGGTCCGCTTGTCCGATCATCTTCGATCGCAGGGACCACCCCACTAGTATTCATCATGGCGGATCCGCCGCACTGGTCCTAGACCCCCATCATCGACGGATTTCACCTCACTCGAGTCCTTATGGACGGCGGCAGCAGCCTGAACCTGCTCTATCAGGATACAGTGCGCAAAATGGGTATAGATCCCTCGAGGATCAAACCCACTAGAACCACCTTTAAGGGCGTTATCCCAGGTGTAGAGGCCCAATGCATGGCTCAATCACACTGGAAGTGGTCTTAGGATCTCAGGACAACTTCCGAAGCAAGGAGTTAATCTTCGATATCGTCCCGTTCCGCAGTGGCTATCACGCACTGGTCGGGCGAACCGCATTTGCAAAATTCAATGTGGTACCACATTACGCATACCTCAAGCTCAAGATGCCAGGACCTAGGGGGTCATAACAGTCAATGGAAACACAGAACGCTCGCTTTGCACGGAAGAGCACACTGCGGCCCTCGCAGTAGAAGCACAAAGAAGCCTTTTAAGGCAAACCACCAATTCGGCGATACAGCCCCCGGACACCGTTAAGCGAGTCCGGAGTAAACTGCAACAGGATCGCCTGGCACATTCAGAGCTCGCCTAGAAATTCGCCCCCCGTCCTAGTCCCAGTCAAGCAACGAAATCCGTGTCGTGTGTACATAATTACGCACTAAAAATACCATGGGCATAGGTGGGGGCACGATCAGGGCAGTCCCGCAATGCGGCTAAACCGCCCTAGGGGTTGCATACCTTTATCATTTTTTCTCTTTCAGGACCTTACTATCTGGAAGCCCTTTTCGGTAGTACGATTGCCAGACACATTACGGGAAGGAACAACCAAGGAGGCAAGAAGCTAAGATGTACAAGGGAACCCCTAGGCGGTCTCTAATAATAATCGATATATCCGCTTTTTACTATCCATACGCAGCTTGCCCTTGGATAGGACATGTCAAATAGTCCTATTTTCTGCTTATTGCACTACTTGTATCTGTACGCTTCGACATATTATTTATATAACAATGCATAGCATTAGCCTATTATTGCATTATCCATCCCTTTTTTTCTTATATGTTCATTTACAACAACTTGCACCCGTACATTCTGGTATGGTCAGTACGCCAGGGGCTTTCTATTACCCCATAATACAGCGTGAGAAGTCCATACACTTCCGACAGTCCTGGATTAGGGGGTCTTCGGACAGCCGGACTATATCCTTTGGCCGGACTGTTGGACTATGAAGATATAAGATTGAAGACTTCGTCCCGTGTCCGGATGGGACTTTCCTTGGCGTGGAAGGCAATCTTGGCAATACAAATATGTCGATCTCCTCCCTTGTAACCGACTCTATGTAACCCAAACCCCCTCCGGTGTCTATATAAACCAGAGGGTTTAGTCCGTAGGACAACAACAATCATACCATAGGCTAGCTTCTAGGGTTTAGCCTCTACGATCTCGTGGTAGATCAACTCTTGTAATACTCATATTATCAAGATCAATCAAGCAGGACGTAGGGTATTACCTCCATCAATAGGGCCCGAACCTGGGTAAACATCGTGTCCCCTGCATCCTGGTACCATCCGCCTTAGACGCACAGTTCGGGACCCCCTACCCGAGATCTCCCGGTTTTGACACCGACAATAATAGTGCACGTGCATTGGACTAAGGTGGAATCTGCAAGTATTCAATAAAAGGGAGAAGACAAGGTAATATGAGCTCTTTGATAGATCAACAATAATGCATATGAGAGCCACTCAACATTTTCATCATGGTCTTCTCCTCTCAACCCCCAAAGAAAAGAAATAAAACTATTTAGATGGGAAAGCTCCCAACAAGCAAAAGAAGAACAAGAAATCTTTTTGGGATTTCTTTTTAATTACTAATACTACAAGCATGGAAAGTAAACTAGCTAAAAGCTATGACTATTTTTTTTGGTTTTTCTTAAGGTTTTTCAAACACACAAGAAGAATGTTGGAAAAGAAAATAATCTAGCATGGATAGTACAATGAAAAAGTATGAGCACCGAAAATTGGCATGAGTGTGTGAACATGAATGTAATTTTGGTGAGAAATACGTAATCCCCCAAGCTTAGGCTTTTGGCCTAAGGTGGTCTATGGCCACGACTGGCCTGGTGGATATCCAAAGTTGTAACTAGGGTCATACTATGATGTAGCAACTACTGCCTGACGAGCTGCATCTTGGAGGCGAGCTGCCTCCGTCCTCCTCTCGTACTCGTTCCCCTCCTCCCTGGTTATAATATATCTCCCTTTTGCCTATAAGTCAAAGAAAGTAGGAGCAGGGAGAGCAACATGGACGGTGCACCATCTGTCAAAGATTAGTTGGTACTGGAGGAACTGATCGTTCCTCTCAACAAACTGGTGGCAAACCATAGCATCATAATCTAGATAAGCAGGAGGCAACTCAATAGCATTTCCACGTATTGGTATATCAAGATAGTTAGCTACACAAGTTGCATAAATTCCACCAAAAAATCTCCACTTGTACTGTTGTGATGCAACCTACGTGCAACAATAGCCCCCAAATTATGTAGTTTATCACCTAATACCACACTCTTGAGGACACTAAGATTTGGAACACACATGTGACAAGCCTAATCTTTACCGTTAATGCATATACCAATGAAGAGAGAGAAATAATGTATGGAAGGGGAATGAATGCTCCCTATGGTACCTTGTGTGATCTCCCTAGATTCCCCCACGGTAATACTAGCAAGAAAGTCTTTATATTCAGATTTGCGAGGTTCACTAACATTGCCCTAGTGCGGGAGTTTACAAGCAGTATTAAAATCTTCTAGGTCCATGGTATATGATTTATCGTAAAGATCAAATAAAACAGTGTGAGAATTGCACGAGGATGTAAATTTAAACCTTCTCACAAATGAATCAGTTAGATAGAGGTATTGCCGGCACTTATCTGACACGAAGCCCTCAAGATCAGCATTACGCACATATGCGTCCAATTTATCCTTAATGCCTGCCTGGACCATGAACTCCTCTGATGGCCATTCACAAGGCCGCACTTGAGCTTCCCTTGGTAGTTCATTGTCCGGCTCACGTATCGCGAGCATTGGGCCTTGCTTCCTTGAGGAACCACCTTGGTACATTTTCCTAAACATATCCTCCGAAAAATTTCTGAAATTTTTAGTGACTCAAAATAAAAGTGAATCAAACTCAACCAGATTGATAGAAACCACTCCTACAAGTTCCTAGAGGCCATATCATGTATTAAAACTACTTTTGACCACATAAATTTGACATGCAAGCTCAATAACAGGGTCACCTAAGCAGAAAAAATTTGCAATAAATAAAGCACTAGAACAAAAACTAATTGGACCATTGGAGGAGTCACATACCGAAGAACAATCCCCAAAGCAGTTTTGTGAATGGAGCTTTGAGCGAGGAGATCAAAAACAGCAGCAAGATGAGCTAGAACTCGGGTTTAAGCTGGTGGAGGATTTTTTTGGAGGAACACGGAGTGTGTGGGTGCAAGAATAAGTGGAGGGGGCCCACGTGCGGTCCACGAGGCAGGGGGGCATGCCCTGGACCCTCATGACCTGGTGGTGGGTCCCCCAGGTGTGTTCTCAGTGCCAAATGTTCTTAAATATTCTAGAAAAAATCATCTAAAATTTTCAGGGCATTTGCAAAACTTTTATTTTTGGGGTTTTTTATTGCATGGATAATTCAGAAAAAGCAGAAAAATACTAATTTTTCTTTATTTAATCTAAATAACAGAAAGTAGAAGGAGGCTACAGAGAGTTGTGCTTTCTAACTTCATCCATCTCATGCTCATCAAAAGGAATCCACTAACAAGGTTGATCAAGTCTTGTTAACAAACTCTTTCTGAATCTCATGAAACTGGAGAATTTTCGAATAACGCTAGGTTACCTCAACAGGGATATGCATGTCCCCAACAATAAGAATATCATATTTCTTCTTGACAGTAGGGAGAGGAAATTCCAAACGTCCAATAATAATCATTGGAATTTTTCCAATATAATTGATACTGTGGACTTGAGGTTGTTTCCTCAGAAAGTGTACCGTATGCTCATTACCATTAACATGAAAAGTGACATTGCCTTTGTTGCAATCAATAACAACCACTGCAGTATTCAAAAAGGGTCTACCAAGAATAATAGACATACTATCGTCCTCAGGAATATCAAGAATATCAAAGCTCGTTAAAATAGTAACATTTGCAACCACAACAGACACATCCTCACAAATACCGATAGGTATAGCAGTTGATTTATCAGCCATTTGCAAAGATATTTCAGTAGGTGTCAACTTATTCAAATCAAGTCTACGATATAAAGAGAGAGACATAACACTAATACCGGCTCCAAGATCACATAAAGCAGTTTTAACATAGTTTCTCTTAATGGAGCATGGTATAGTTGGAACTCTGGGATCTCCAAGTTTCTTTGGTATTCCGCCCTTAAAAGTAATTAGCAAGCATGGTGGAAATTTCAGCTTTCGGTATCTTTCTTTTATTTGTAACAATATCTTTCATATACTTAGCATAAGGATTCATTTTAAGCATATCAGTCAAACACATATGCAAAAAGATAGGTCTAATCATTTCAGCAAAGCGCTCAAAATCCTCATCATCCTTTTTCTTGGATGGTTTAGGAGGAAAAGGCATGGGTTTCTAAACCCATGTTTCTCTTTCTTTACTGTGCTTCCTAGCAACAAAGTCTCTCTTATCATAATGTTGATTCTTTGATTGTGGGTTATCAACATCAATAGCAGGTTCAATCTCTACATCATTGTCATTGCTAGGTTGAGCATCAATATCACTACTAGGGAAAACCTTATACACAGAATCTTAGCAGCAGCGCGGTTTAAAAACAGACGCTTTTGCTAATTAGCAGTAGCGAGCTTCAGAAAACCGCGCTACTAATAGCACGGTAGCAATAGCGGTCTAGGTGAAACAAGCGCTACTACTATAATTGCCACGACGTTGCCCCCAGGCTAGATATAGTAGTAGCGCCCTTCCGAGGATGCGCTACTGCTAAAGTACTTAGTAGCAATGTTTTTCTTCAAAACACGCTACTGCTAAGTGTTGCACCTAATTAAGTTTAGTCCCATGCTGCTAAGAGAACAAGGTGTTTACCACTTTAAATATGTTACTCCTCAAACTATCTCAAGCACTTGGTCTTCATTGAACTATATGTGTAGGATTTGTGGTTGCAATATGAATCTTCACCAGTGCCTATACATGTACTGTGAGGATTCATGTTGGCTATTTAGATTCTACACAAAAAGATCAATGATGACCAATGTATATTTTTGAAGTTTTTACATGCTTAGACTTAGCAGTAGCGTTTTTTCAGGGCAAAGCGCTACTGATATTATAAAACAGAAAGGAATAGCTGTAGTGCGTTTCGCTTGACACGCTATAGCAAACTTAGCTATAGCGCGTTCTGGAAAAATGCGCTGCTGCTAGTTTGATTTAACCACCGGCCGCGCGGGCTCAAAATTTCGCTAAATTCTTCCCCTCCACTTCCCCCTCTCCCCCAACTACTCCATCACCGTCGTTGCCCTGCTGCCTAGACCTCACTGCCGCCGCCCTCCGCCGCCCTCAACCTCACCACCACTGCCGCTCGCCGCACACCCCCGACCCCACCCCCACCCCCGACCCCGACCTCGACGCCACCCCGGACCCCGACATCGACGCTGCCCTTCGCCGCGTGCCCGAGCCCCGACCACGTCCTCAACACCGCCTGCCCCTCCCTCGCCGAAGTCACTGTAAGGCTCTGCCTCTCCTCTCCCCTACCCTCCTCTCTCTCTGCTAGGGAAATTCATATATGTGTTGATGTTCATATGAACCCTAGGTGTTCATATGAACCCTTGATTTGTTTAGGGCAGTAGGCATTTTTTAGCATTTAGGAAAAATGATTAGCTATTTTTTTAGGAAATTAGCTAGGGAAATTTTTATGAAAATGCCTAAACAATAATTTCATTCAAAAAAAACTGAATTGTTTTTCTTTCAAAAACTTGGTTAAACTAATTGCTGCTATGTAAACAAAAAACAAGATTGTTGTTATATGATATATGTCATTGATGTTCATTTGCATATTCCATTACTGAAGTGGTTCGATTGTGCCCAAGTGGCTTTGTTGTTTCTAGGGAATGAAGTCGAGTGGCCTATGTTTTGCCGGAATGTTGATTCATTTCCGTTCGGGCAAATTTCAGGTTCTCAATTTTTCCACTTTTTAGTAAAAGTCATGCCAAAATTTTCCGTGAATTTCGGCATGACTTGTGCTACAAACTAGGATATATCGAGTGCCTGGAATTCGCCGCACCGGGAAGGAGTCAACATTGCTGCAAAGCATAGGCCTTTTTTATGTCATTATTCATTTTATTAGGTATAGAATTATTTGACTAGATTTAATCGTAGGAACTAGTTTAATTAATACAACTAGTTGAACATGTCACATTTGTTGTTTTTTTAGTTAAAGCTATTTTTCCCGCATCGACGTCGATGATGCCTATCTCGCATCCTTGTCGTCGAGTTGGCGGAGGACACCTGCGTCACCAGATGGGCCATGTCCGGGACTGGGCTCCACCGGGGTGGTACTAGGAGGCGCTACCTACCGGGGGGCGCAGGTTGGTGAGGAGCCAGCATGTCGTTGACCCAAACCTTCTTTGGTGGCGGTCGCGTGGGCCAGTGACGGTCCAGAGGCTCGAGGACCCCGCGGAGGTGGTGCGTCACTGTGTCAGTGAGGAGGACGCGCACGTCCGTCGCTACTTGTTTGCGCTGGAGCACAGGTTTTCCAATACTTGGCAGGTTCTCCAGGGATCTCACTGGAGCTATGATCCTGTGATGGTTCCTTCTCTTTGGGTGTCCACCAACCGCGCCGATACCCATCGTGTGGTAGAGTTATAGTTGTATTAGTGATGTTATATGAATGATTCTATTAGGGATGTATTAGTGATAATATTCGACGATGTACGGATGCAAGAGATGATTTACTTTTGCTTATTGAATGCATGCTAATTTGAATACTTATTTATTTTACGATTTGGTTTCGCTTATTGAATTCTCATGTCAATATGAGTCCTATAAGATATTTTGAGTATCTTGCTAGTTGTCTTCGATCGATTTTCAATTAATGTTTCAACTATGAACATAGGAAATGTCTGACAACGAAAAGGATTTCGGTATTTGCAAATACTGCGAAGACGAGCGCGACCTGTGCGACAGAATCTTCCTAGATGATGATAGGCGCTTCAGCATCAAGATGGACGTGAACTTCGAAGTGGATACAGTAAGTCACAACGACAAGTCTTTTTTCGTAATTAAGCATGACATCTGCTTCATTTGCTTCAACTTATAATTTAATTTTTTTTACTATTCTACTAGTGTATCCCCTGCCACGCAAGAGTTTTTGTCTTGGATAAGATAGGTTTCTGTCGTACTATGGTCATATTTTCCATGCAAAATTATACAACGCAGACAACTACAGCTATTTTGGATGCAAAACTTGGCGAGCACTATGCAAGACTTTTGCATTTGAGCCTGATATGGTTATCACCTTTGATATTCGTCCGGAAGATGATATTGAAGGTAATATCGACATCTGGGTCGATGTGCAGACGCCTCCAATTATACCATTATGTGAGTTTCTCAACCATATTTATATCTGATATTGTTTATTCAAAAATAGTTGACAACTAATTTCTATTGTCAGCTTATTTCTGTTCAAGCAAACATGTCCAGTGCTTGGTAGACAGGACCTACTACAGTCCTGAGGCTGAACGAAATTGTGAGGAGCTAAGTCATTATGTTTCATGGCTTGAGGATCTTGATACTGTCAAGACAAATTTTCTTCCTGCACTTAGAAATGTTAGTACTGAAAACGTGCGACCAATAGTGTTCGTAATGAACTAAGGTCACATCTATTTAGGAAAGATGGCAAGATTTTTACTATTTGTCCTCAGTGCATCTTTTGCATACATTATTTTTTAAGCTAAACTTCATTTCTAAGTATGTTACTATACGATGTTCTTTAATAGGGACTTTCAATGAATGTTGTGCCTCAAGGGATCAAGACTAAAGGTACCATGAGTATTGTTAGCTTATGGACAAGATATCCTATAATGCACTTTAGTGCATTCGGGATTTCTAATAGCGAGGAATGCTTAAGAGTGAAAGACTGGACCAAATTTGTGATGGAGGAGTGCAAAGAAGTACTAGGGGGCAGCAATCAAAAACGCAGCCTACGGTTAGGAGACATGTTCTGCATGCTCCAACTTGATGAAGGAGGAGAGCTACACATGTTTTATGTTATTTTACCCGAGAGAGAGCAGCAGGAGTGATTAGCTAGCTAGAAATAAGTTTTCAGATGATGATGTGCTACACTATGACTATGATGATTAAATAGCTAGTGTTGGTGGTAATGACTTTGATGATTATTATTAGCTAGTGTTGGTGGTGATTAGATAGCTACCGCATCTAGTGTTGGTGGTGATTAGCTAGCTAGAATGAGTTTGAAGATGATGATGTGCTACACTATGACTATGGTGATTAAATAAATACTATTGGTGGTAATGACTATGATGATGATTAAATAGCTTATGCTGGCAGATTAGATTCAAGTGGGGGCAACATGTGGTGCACATCGAAAGTACTACTAGTCCAAACTAGATCAAGTTTGGATTAGTAGTATACTTTTGCCATGCACCACATATTGCCTCCACTTGAACCTAATCCACCTTCATTTGACACACTGTTATGGACATAATGATATAAACCTCATAATTGGTATTGTACCAAAATTTGTATAACGGCGTATAAATACACTAAAAATAAAAAATAAAAAAAGAATACTAGTAGCTATGCATAGTAAACACGCTGCAACTAGCTAGATTAGCAGCAGCGCGGGAGAGAACAAGAGATGCCGCTATGTGTCTTAGCAGTAGCGCGTGTCGCACGCGCTACTGCTAAGTAATAGTTGTAGCGCCTTATTAGTAGCGCGGCAGCCCGCGCTACTAGCGGGCATTAAACATGCGCTACTACTAGGGTTTTCCCTAGTAGTGTATGAACATCATCATTAATATTATCACTAGGTTCATGTTCATTACCAGATTATGTTTTAGCATCTGAAATAGAAATATCATTGGGATTCTCAGGTGTGTCAACAACTGGTTCACTAGAAGCATGCAAAGTTCTATCATTTTTCCTTTTCTTCCTTTTAGAAGAACTAGGTGCATCAACATTAGTTCTCTAAGAATCCTACTCAATTCTCTTAGGGTGGCCCTCAGGATACAAAGTTTCCTGAGTCATTTTACCACCTCTAGTCACAACTCTAACAGAACTATCATTTTTCTTATTATTCAATTCATTGTGCAAATCATTCTAAGCTTTAAGTACTTGTTCTACTTGAGTGGTAACCATAGAAGCAAGTTTACTAATATGTTTAAGTTCACGTTTAACACTAGACATATAATCACTCAAGTGTTCAATCATATAAGCATTGCATTTCAATTGTCTATTAACATAAGCATTGAAGTCTTCTTGTTTAACCGTAAAATTATCAAACTCATCCAAGCATTGGCTAGCAAACTTAGTAGATGGGATTTCACCCTTATCAAATCTACAGATAGAATTTACCTTTACTACCTGTGTCGGGTTATCAAGACCATGTATTTCTTCAATAGGTGGTAAATTCTTAACATCTTTAGCTTTAACACCCTTTTCTTTCATAGATTTCTTTCCCTCTTGCATATCTTCAGGATTGAGAAATAGAATACCCCTTTTCTTCAGAGTTGGCTTAGGAGTTCGTTTATGAAGTGTCCAATCATTTTCATTACTCAACATATTACTCAATAGCAATTCAGCTTGATCAACAATTCTTTCCCTGAAAACACAACCAGCACAACTATCCAGGTGGTCTCCGGAAGCATCCGTTAGTCCATTATAAAAGATATCAAGTATTTCATTTTTCTTGAGACGATGATCAGGCAAAGCATTAAGTAATCAGAGAAGCCTCCCCCAAGCTTGTGCGAGACTCTCTTCTTCAATTTGCACAAAATTATATATTTCTCTTAAGGCAGATTGTTTCTTATGAGTGGGGAAATATTTAGCAGAGAAGTAATAAATCATATCATGGGGACTACGCACACAACCAGGATCAAGAGAATTAAACCATGTTTTAGCACCACCCATTAATGAGAACGGAAACAACTTAAGGCTAAAGTAATCACGATTTTTCTCATCCTTAGTGAATAGGGTGGGTATATCATTCAATTTAGTAAGATGTGCCACAACAGTGTCAGATTCATAGATATAAAAAGGATCAGATTCAACCAAAGTAACTAACTCGGGATTACAGAGAAATCATAATCCTTATCAGAGATACAGATAGGTGAAGTAGCAAAAGCAGGGTCATATTTTATTTTAGCATTCAAAGATTTTTCTTTCAGCTTAGCTAACAGTTTCTTTAGATCATATATATCATTGCAAGCTAAAAAGTCTCTAGCAGTTTCTTTATCCATAACATAACCCTCAGGCACGACAGGCAATTCATATCTAGGGGGAGAATCCTCATCATCACTTACATCAATATTATCAGTTTCAATAATTTCATTCTCTCTAACCCTAGCAAGTTGTTCATCAAGAAATTCACCTAGTGGCACATTATTATCAAGCATAGAAGTAGTTTCACCATAAGTATCATGCAAAGAAGAAGTGGCATCAGCAATAACATGCGATATATCAGAATAAATATAAGGTGTAGTTGTCGCAAGTTTACTCAAAACAGAAGGTGAATCAAGTGCAGAGCTAGATGGCAGTTCCTTAGCTCCCCTCGTAGTTGAGGGAAAAATCGTGGTTCTTTCATATTTCAAGTTCCTTATAGTGATCAACGGATATAAATCCCATGTGACTAAAAGAATAGAGCTATGCTCCCCGGCAACGGCGCCAGAAAATAGTCTTGATAACCCACAAGTATAGGGGATCGCAACAGTTTTCGAGGGTAGAGTATTCAACCAAAATTTATTGATTCGACACAAGGGGAGCCAAAGAATATTCTCAAGTATTAATAGTTGAGTTGTCAATTCAACCGCACATTAAAGACTTAATATCTGCAGCAAAGTACTTAGTAGAAAAATAATATGGTAGTAATGGTAACAGTGCCAAAAGTAACGTTATTGGTTTTGTAGTGATTGTAATAGTGGCAAGGGAAGAGTAACTAAGAAAAGATCAATATGTGAAAAGCTCGTAGGACATGGATCTGTGATGGATAATTATGTTGGATGCGATTCCTCATGCAACAGTTATAAGATAGGGTGACACAGAACTAGCTCCAGTTCATTAATGTAATGTAGGCATGTATTCTGAATATAGTCATACGTGCTTATGGAAAAGAACTTGCATGACATCTTTTGTCCTACCCTCCCATGGCAGCGGGGTCCTATTGGAAACTAAGGGATATTAAGGCCTCCTTTTAATAGAGTACCGGAACAAAGCATTAACACTTGGTGAATACATGACCTCCTCAAACTATAGTCATCACCGAGAGTGGTCCCGATTATAGTCACTTCTGGGTTACCAGATCATAACACATAGTAGGTGACTATTGACTTGCAAGATAGGATCAAGAACTCATATATATACATAAAAACATAATAGGTTCAGATCTGAAATCATGGCACTCGGGCCCTAGTGACAAGCATTAAGCATAGCAAAGTCATAGCAACATCAATCTTAGAACATAATGGATACTAGGGATCAAACCCAAACAAAACTAACTCGATTACATGATAAATCTCATCCAACCCATCACCGTCCAGCAAGCCTACGATGGAATTACTCACGCACGACGGTGAAGATCATGAAATTGGTGATGGAGGAAGGTTGATGATGATGATGGCGATGGATTCCCCTCTCCGTACCCCGAACGGACTTCGGATCAGCCCTCCTGAGAGAGAGATTAGGGCTTGCCGGTGGCTCCGTATTGTAAAACGCGATGAATACTTCTTCCTGATGTTTTTGTCCCCGAACGTGAATATATAGAGTTGGAGTTGAGGTCGGTGGAGCATCAGGGGGCCCACGAGACACGGGGCGCGCCCCCACCCTCGTCGACAGGGTGTGGACCCCTGACGTTCATTCTTTCGCTAGTATTTTTTATATATTCCAAAAATATTCTCCGTGAAGTTTCAGGTCATTCCAGAACTTTTATTTTTGCACAAAAAGAACACCATGGCAATTCTGCTGAAAACAATGTCAGTCCGGGTTACTTCCATTCAAATCATGCAAGTTAGAATCCAACACAAGGTCAAAAGTGTTTGGAAAAGTAGATATGATGGAGACGAATCAATACTTTATGATAACCTACAACCGAGTGGATATATATATCCGGATCTCTCCAATACATAGTGCTTGCAAAAAGAAAAGGTGTAAAGAGGAAAGGTGAACATCACCATCACTCTTGTGTAGGGGTAGAAGATAAAAGTAAAAGATAGGCCCTTCGCATAGGGAAGCAGAGGTTGCCATGCGCTTTTATGGTTGGATGTACAAAATCTTAATGCAAAAGAACGTCACTTTATATTATCGCTTGTGATGAAGAACTTTATTATGTAGTCTGTCGCTTTTATTTCTTCCATATCACAAGTTCGTACATATTTAGAGACACTACAAAGAAAAAGACACATCCGCGACATTTTGGGCCAAACGAAAAAAATTTATGTCATACATATGACACTTCTATGACGATAATTGTGAAAAAACCCGGTATCATCATAGATGTGGTGGGCTCCTACTTCTATGACAAAAAAACATGACAGAAAATGGGCTTTTCGTCCTGGGCGGGTCGGAGACGCAGTTGCATGACATTCTTTGGGCCGTCCATGACGGAAAAAACCGTGCTAGAAGCGAGGGGGAGGAAAATTTCGGGGAGTTCCCGGTTACGGTGGGAGGTCGGGGGCCAAGCGATGCGCGTTTCTCTCGTACACGTACGCGCGTGTGTTCGAGGCGTTGGCTCTAACTGAACCCGAGCGATTGCACTGCAGGCTACGCGTTACTGAACCCGATCAATTGATCGATGGATGTTAACTGAACCCGATCGAGCGATTCCTTCGCTACTGCTGCTAACTGAAGCCGGTCGATGCTGCCTTTGGGATGAACAGTGAGCGTTGCGAGGGGGGTTGGATGAACAGTGAGCGGTGGCGTTGCCTCTGGATGAACAGGACCCCGTGGTGTGGTGGAGGGCTGGATGAAAAGTAGACGGTGGAGGGGTGCCCGTGGAGGGGTGGTTGAACAGGACCCCGTGGTGTGGAGGGCTAGATGAACAGTAGACGATGGAGGGGTGCCCGTGGAGGGGTGGTTGAACAGTAGCCGGTGGAGTAGCGCGCGGTGGGGGTGAGCCCGTGGAGGCTGGAGGAGGTCGACGGTAGCCCGTGGAGGCCGGAGGACGTCGACGGTGGAGATGAACAGTATCCCGTGGAGTCCCATTTTGCGGTACGCCACACCCCTCCCGATGAACAGGACCCCTGTTTCGACCGTAGGGCTCCAACACAAGACTGTTTTGCCCGTTTTGCGGTAGGCCACACCCCTCCCGATCAATAGGACCCCCGTTTCGACCATAGGAGGTCCGTTTCCTCCGTTTTGCGGTACGCCACACCCCTCCTGATCAACAGGACCCCTGTTTCGACCGTAGGAGGTTTGTTTCCTCCGTTTTGTGGTATGCCACACCCCACCCAATGAACAAGATCCCGTTTCGAACATGGCCAGTCGAACACAAGGCCATTTCCTCCGTTTTGCGGTACGCCAGGACTCGTTTCCATCGCATGTTCCGTCCAAGCCCTCCCGATGAACACGACCACGCATTCCGTTCCGACCCAGCCGGTTAGCTCCCACGCGTTCCGTTGCCTCCTGATGAACACGACGCATTCCATTGCCTCCCCATGAACACGACGACGATGTTGTTTCTCCGTTCTGACCCAGACATGTACATGAGCCCTGGCCGTACGTATGCGCGAGTAGCCGTTCGAGACCCTGCCCGTATGTACACATACGTGGCCGTATTTTCTTTCTTGCACCCTGGCCACTGTACGTACATGTACATGCTATGTGCGTGCCTCTACTACGACACGTACGCGCCTCTATATCCACCAGTATATATGTACGTACACGTTCGCGATCAGAATGACAACGCTACGTACATTTCGACCAGGTGGGTCCTGACTGTCAGGCACTTCCTTGCGTGCAATGATGTAGCTGGTGGGTCCCAGCAGTCAGGGGGGCGAATCGTTTTTTTTGCCCGGACGGACTTCCTTGCGTGCGAAGATGTAGCTGATGGGTCCTAGCAGTCAGGGGGGAATGTTTTTTTCGTGAAATACGATGGCCCGTCCGGTGGGTCCCCGCTGTCAGGTGGAGGAATCATTATTTTATGCGTAATAAGGAGGCACTTCCTTGCTACGGCCGTGGACCTAGCTGTCAGCCTCTCCACGTACAGTCCACGTCCGATGGAAGTCGTTCCTTGACCATGTTGACCATGCCACGCCGAGAGCACCACGGCGGTGGACGATAGCAAGGACTAGGGAGGGGACGACTCGGAACCAGGGAGGACGCAATAGTGGATGCCCACGCAAAGAGGAGTACGAGGGTTCACTGGTTCGGCTGCGGTGTGAGGATGCTGTCGCCGCAGAATAACAGGGGGTGTGGGTGAGTAGAGGGATGGCCTGGCCAGCGGTGGGAGTAGTAGGGGGCGGTGAGGCCTCCGCGGCATCACAGCCAGCCACGGGAGGCAGGAGCACGCGGCACGACCAGCGCTGGTTTCGGCGGCTGGAGCAACAAGACTAGAGGTTGAAGAAGCACTACGGCCGTTGGATGAACACCGTACGGTAACAGGAGCTAGAATCGTTCATATTGACTAAGTTGACACAGCCCTCTGTCCCCGTCAACTTGGTAGGCCCACAAGTCAGCCTCCCACTATGCTGGGTTCCAACTGGCAGGGGGAATATTCATTTTTTTTGTGCGTAATAAGGAGGCACTTCCTTGCGTGCGAAGATAGCTGGTGGCTCCGACATGTTAGCGGGGGGCACGTTATTGTCGCGAAATACAGAGGCCCTTCCGGTGGGTCCCAGATGTCAGGTGGAGGAATCATTATTTTGCACGTAATAAGGAGGCATTTCCTTGTGTGCGGCCGTGGACCCAGCTGTCAGCCTCTCCACGCACTGTCTTCTTCCGATTATGTCATTCGTTGACCATGTTGACCACGCCATGCCGAGAGCATCCAAGGTGGTGGACAACGGCGAGGCCCCTGATAGTAACGAGCCGGAGATGGGAAGACGCGGGAGTAGAGTCGCAGATGAAGAGGTGTACGAGGGTTAACTGGTTCTAGTGCGGTGTGGTTCGGCAGTCGGTGGAGAAGAACAGGAGGTGTGGAGGGCTGGAGGGATGGCGTGGCCAACGATGGAGTAGCGCTTCATAGCGAAGCATGCTAAGCAGAGCTGCTAGCAGAAGGAGGCGGGAGGTGGTCCCGGCGGCGCTGGAGGAAGAAGACGAGAGATTGAAGATGGCTGCCGGTCATTGGATCTAAATCCAACGGCTAACATGTCAGAATCATTTGTTGACTAAATTGACAATGACTTGCGTTGGCTTTGACCTATCGGCCCACATTTCAGCCTCCAAAAATATGGCACGTATTCAACCCATTTTTTCAGAATTTACAGTCTTTTTGTTACGCGGTAGAATTTACAGTCAATTTGATCTTGTTTTTTGAATTACAGCCATTAGCTGGGCTGGGTGAACAAATAATGTAGCGTCCATGCGGCCTATTTATTTTATTTCCTAAAAAATTACAAGCCATTTGCACTTTCTCGAAATACACGATTTTGCTGGGTTGATTCTAATTATAATGTTGGGTTGGGCCAGCAATGTTATCAAAAAATAAAAAGGGGCTGAGCATTTTGTTATAAATATATTTAAATAATAAGTGATATTATTACATACATCCTTAAATCTTACCAAGCTCTTGTACACAATCACTAGGATTTTCGTGCCAAAACAATCCTGGATTTTATTTGTTAAGAAATTATTTTTGTAAGTTAATAAGATGTGGGATATTGTTTTCTTACATATGTAAGTATCTGTTAAATATATGATGACAATAAAAATAATATATAATAACATATAAAATATATTTTTTAGAAAAACAGGGAGCATCTCCCCGGTTCCATTGCTGAGAACGAAACCACAACATATTCTGATACTGCAGCTTAAAGAGCAGTTCGAAAGCAAAGGTAGAAAAGCCACAAACTAGGGGCGTGGATGAACACGTTCTCCGAATAACACAAATCACCCTAGAGGTGCCAAAGGCAGAGCGGATAGAGCACTCAAACGACACAAGGAGGTTCCAGCGAAGCCTTCATGGTCTTCAGCCGAGGGGCCGTGTCAGCCTGCGGCGACCAGTAAGCAAGCGGAGACACCGGGATGGAAGGCGTAGCATGGTGGATGTCCCACTTTTTCGGTGCCAGGTGCCCATCATCTTCATCAGAGATCTTGAGACGAGCCCACGGGTCTAGCCCCAGAGTAGGTCGAGCCTTGTTCAGCCACAAGTGATCGCCAATGGTTTCTGGAGGGATCTTGTTAGGGTTTCCACGAAGCTCATCAACTTGTCCTGGTACGATCCGAAGGAGAGAATCGCCCAGTTCCTCACCATATTCCTGATCAACCTCAAGACCTGCGGAATGGAAATCCAGGAGGTGTTACTGAAAATCATAGCATTTCTATATTTCCAGAGGCACCAAAGGACAGCTGAGCTAACAGTATTTAAAACTAAGCACTAAGTATTTAAAACTAAGGATGAGCCAATCTGACTAGAGAAATATTCCTCAATGTGGGCCCAGAGGCGTTTAGCAACTATACATTCAAAAAATAGATGAGAACAAGACTCTTGTTCCAAGCAGTAAACACAATCAAGGGGTTTGATGATGTGTCTCTTCCTAAGGTTATCCCTAGTCATCAATTTGTTTTTGGAGAGAAGCTAGAGAAATACATGAATTTTAGGGGGAACTCTCAATTCCCAGATAGCAGGGATAAACATGGGTTGAACCCCTCTAAAGTTGATAACATGATAGAGGGAGCTGGAGGAATACTCCCCCTTATTGTCCAGCTGCCAAATCAGGGCATCCGGCTCGGCAGTAAAGGTAATGCTTTTGGCAATTTCCTCCAACTGGAACCATTGTTCCATGAGACTATCACTAAAGTTCCTTCTAAAAGAGAGTTTTAAGCATTGACTGTCCCAAACTTCATTAACACTTTTGTTAAGCTCATTGCAGACAGAGTAAATAGGCCAAAATTGGACTACTAGGGGGGATGTGCCAAACCAAGTATCTTCCCAGAACCTGGTTCTGCTCCCATCCCCTATGTTCCATCTGTAGCCAAATTTCACAGCATGCATAATAGATTTTAACCCTTTCCAGAATCTAGAGGTCTTAGGTTTGGAGGAAGGGACAAAAATATTAGTTTTATTTCCTAGGTATTTATAGGCAATAAGAAGCTTCCAGGGTTTCAGGTCTTCCTCATAGAATCTTTTAATCCAAGACCCTAGAAGACAGATGTTAATTTCTTGGAGGTTAGGTATGCCTAGGCCTCCAAAATCTTTTCTCATAGAGATTAGGGCCCAATTAGCAAGGTGTAGCTTCCTATTTCCCTCAAAATCATTCCACAAGCAATGAGACATCTGAGAATTGATGAGGTTCACTGCCCATTTAGGGAACTTGAAGAAGGAGAGGAGATACACTGGAATGCTAGCCAAACAAGCTTGTATGAGGATCAATCTACCTCTGTAAGAGAGAAGTTTGCCCCTCCACCCAGCAATCCTTTTTAATGATTTTATCCAGAAGGGGTTGGATATCCTCTCTCCTCGGTTTATCATAGTGGAGAGGGATACCTAGGTACTTAATGGGGAAGTTATCTTTATTACAGACTAGAATAGAGAGGAAGTCAGCTAACTCCTGATCATCCATGTTGATAGGGATGAGTTCACTTTTAGAGTAGTTGATTCTCATGCCTGAGACTTGTTCAACACTGGTTAGAATAGTTTTCAGATTGATAGCATGTGTGGAGTCATTGTCTAAGAAAAGGATGGTATCATCTGCATATTGAAGGCAAATGATGCCACCAGGGCAGACCTCAGGACAAAGCCCTGCAATTAGACTATGATCGGTAGCTTTTCTCGGCATTTTAGTAAGAACATCCACTACTAAATTAAACAAAAGCGGGGAGATGGGGTCACCTTGCCTAAGGCCTTTACCAGCAACAAAAAAAATCACTTTCATAGTTATTCAACTTCACCCCAATAGACCCCCCATGAGTAAGTTGTTGGATCCAACTAGTCCATTTACCCCCAAAACCTCTAAGCTCCAGGAGTTCCATAAGGAAATCAAGGTCAACTTTATCGAAGGCAGTCTAAACTAGAACTACCATCTAGAGAAAAATTCTCACAAACAGAGCCTTCAGATCTGTTTTGGTGAGGGTAAATAAAGGAAGAGAATTCAATGCCATCATTAAGAGAAGTAACATATACACCAATCTTAGCGGCAATGGCATTGAAGGAAGGATCATTAAAGTTGGAGAAGGAAGTGTGTTTCATACCCTGGGGTTTTTGCACTTCCAGTTTCTGAACCTCTTTGAGGTGTTGAGCCTTTTCAATAATGGTTCCCTTGTCACCAGCTACCCTGGCACTGGCTCCGGTGGCTTGAACAGGACCCCATTTGGGACGGTGCTTCTCCTTAGGAAGGGCAGGGAAGTCAGAGTTGTATTTTGAGTCCAAATTGTCTGGGAGTTCAGTTTTTTCAACAAGTGCCTCTTGATCCTCTTGTAGATCTATAGAACCTTCTAATTCCATCAGATCATCATCTTCCAGGAGCTCCATTTCCCTGAGGAGGTTGAATCCATCAGTTTCATCAAGCACAGAATTTCAAGATCTTTTCTTGGATGCTGAGTTGAAGAGTGTATGGAGAATCAGGGAGGTGTGTCTTGAGGACTGAAGTGGGTGTAGTTTCTCCAAGCGTATGATTGTGGCCAAAAGACTATCCTCTGATGTTAGGGGCCCCAGAATTGGCAGCAGGCCCTTTGTCTGATTCAGATCTAGAGCTCTTGTTGGATTCAGCATCTTCAGTAAGATTGGTACCAGTTTCAGCTGCAGAGACATATGTACCAGCAGAGAGTTTGGTGGAGGTGCCAGTTTCAGTGGGGATTAAGGACTCCACCTCAATAAGTAGCCTGTAGATTTTGTTCCCAACTCCAAAAAGCCTTTCAGCAGGGATTTTGGAGGGATCTTTACATAAGATTTTGACCCTAACAGTTTCATAGAATGACTTGAAATTATGCTGCCAATCCACATCCAGTAAGACCCCCAGAGTGGAAGTGATTTGATCCAGCATAGTCCAGTCACACCACTTGTGGGTTCAATTTCCTGATCTTGATCCAAGTTTCCTGGAGGTCCTCTTCAGCCTCAATCCTGCCTTTCCAGACTTCAACATTGACTACAACATTGTCTTTTTTGAGACCAAAACAGGGGTATTCAGGAGGGAATTTGACCAAGAATGTCCACTCATCTAGGGCATTGATTGGCCAGGGCCAGTTGGTTTTGTAAATGTCTGCAAACTCAGTGGCAAGTTCCTGCTTGGTCAGTTCACCAGCTTCTACCAGAACAATCCCCATATTCTTCAGGAAGCCATGATACTGAGCATTTTCATCAGGTGGGTCTATGTGGTAGAACCCTAATCCTAGAGCAGCACTTCCAACATATATAGCAGAATTGTGGGTTTTTCTTCTAACAGGGCAATTCTCAACTTTATGTGTAACCATTTTGTAGATAAAACAACTCTTGGGCTTGATACATTTATCCAAATGATGCCCTGGTTCCCCACAGTTGTAGCAGATCACCTCAGAGTATGCCATAAGACCGAAAGCAGGGACATGAGAAGTTTTCTGGATATCCTGTCTCTTCTTATGCCGATTCTTGCCTTGAGATTTTCCACTGATCTGAGAGTCAGAACCACCAGCAGATTGATCTTGGGCAATTACAGGAGCCTACCTAGATTGTGCCCCCATTTGAGGCAGAGGTGGGTCGTACCACTGCCCAACCGGCGCTCCCCCCCCATTGTGATAGGGGGAATTCATCGGAGTTCCTGGTTTATTCTCATCCTCCAGCCAGATGTTGTCTCTCAGGAAGCAGAAATAACCACCAGACAGCTCAATTGAAGCAGATTGCAATCCTAATTTCAATCTTCTGCGGGTTTGGGGGAGAGGTAAGGTAGGGGATCCACCTGCTCCGGCTCTGGTGGCGTGCTGGTGGGCATGAGTCCAGTCAAGCATTCCCATCTCGCAGCATGGTGTGGATTTCCTAAATTCACTTCTCCTTTCGCCCATCGAGCGAACGCAATCAGCGGCTCCCTGGGGTGGGGCATCATGTGCTTCTCCGAGAAATCTTCTTCGAAGTAGATCTGCAGGGCTAGATTCAGCAGCTCCCAATCCACATGATCCTTGCACTTCCGAGCATACCTGCGCGTGTGAGAGAACGGATTTGGTCCCTCCTCGGCTTCCTCCCTCGCAGCTTCCTCCTCTACTTCCCTCCATTCGTGCGTGCACTAGGTCCAGGACAGAGCATCGTCGCGGATCTGCATCGCCTGCTCCCTCCATCTCCTCCCTCGAGTCTCCCGCAGCATCGCTGGCGCGACAGAGTTGAGCGGCTGGAGCATCCGCGGGAAGGCTTTGTAGACACGTGGGAGATGCATCTTGTACATCTGCCTGTCTTCCAGCCATTCCCCCGTGGATATGGCCGGCGACTCCATGGGGCGCGCGAGTGGACTTACTGAGGGGGGAAGGTGCCCCCGGAGTCAGGAGACAGGGGGTGGCGGCGAGATCTATGGCGGCGGCGAGGGTGGAGGTTGTGGCGGGGGAGGCGGCGAGGGTGGAGGTGGTGGCGGGGGCGAAGGGGATCGCGAGAGCGGTCATCTATTTGCCAATTATGTGAACTAAACAGTCAACATATAAAATAATTTAAATATATATAATATAGTTAGAAGAGAAACATAAGTTGGACCTGGCGTTCCTATTCTTATATAGAAAAATAGAACAGACCTCTGCGTTTTCTTCAAAAAAATACATAAATTGGGCTGCCAAAAATAAAACCTCGGATGGGAGGTCCATAGGCCGGCCGATACATGATGGCCCTAAGAAAATACAAACTGGCCTATGGACCTCCCATCCGAGGTCGTGGGATGCGCATGTTAAAAATGAAATCCTAGACGGGGCAGCCCGAAACCACGTCCAACACTTGCCAAAACTTCGCCCTCATTTTCTCTGTGTTTCACACACTCGACATTGTGTGGGCATTTCGACTGTGCATCATATGAAGATGTGCTATGCATGAAAGTTGATCAGCATGATGTTAACTAGCTGGTAGTTCCATTTTCGACCATGAATAAAACTTCCAACATGATGTTAACCCTGTTTGAAAAGGCCGTGTTAATATAAATGCTCTGCCTCTGAAAGTTGCAGTTTCTTATTTGAAACTGAACCTGCAGTTTATTATCTGAAACTGAAACTTGCAGTTTCTTCTCTGAGAATCACATTGTCTGCACTTTTATACTCCTATGAAACTACATTTTTTAAGTGCTAAAAATAGATATCTAGAATTCACAAAATACTTCATATGCTCAATACTGCAAATCTGAAATTCAAAAGACATTCATATATGAAAGTACTCTCAAAATACACAACACAAAACACAATTCACAACCTGCAAATACTGACAACCCTAAGCTCCTCCTGACAATTCACAACCTGCCTGACTATTGGGCCGGGGGGGCAGCCCCCTCCTATTCCTCGGCGGCAGAGAGCCGCCCCGTGAGACGATGTGAACGGCGAGGGAGATGATGGCGGGGAAGCGCCATCGGGCCAACTGCTTTTCTCCTCTTGCAGTTGGGTTCGGTCAACGAAGACTCCACCGGCTCGCTCTGGCAGGAAACCCTCACAAACGGCACCCTGTAGATGCTCGATCCTTCAATCTCTGGTGGATGCTCCATCTGGGATCGATACTCCCACCACCGCTCCCTCACGATCGGATTCGGTGAATCTGTTTGCTCCATGGCCCAGAGGAGCAGCTCTATGTACTCCGGCGCGACTCCCTCCGGAGTATCGCCGCCTTTTTGCTCTGTTGCGGATATTTGGCCATGGATGTCGCCGTTGCCGCTAGTTGGTCCTTGTTGTCAAACCAGGGCTGTATCTCCAACACCCTAGCTAGCTTCACAGGGTCGCCGTCTGCGATCCTTACGTATCGGTTGTACTCCTCCATCGATCTACTTCTCCACAGCACCTTCACTCACTGGCGGTGGTTTTTGAATGGAAAAGGAGAGGAGTAGCGCTGGTTTTGGATTAGAACGGGAGAGGAGCGACGTTGGTTTTGGACTGGAAAAGGAGAGGAGGGGCGGTGGTTTTGAAATGGAAGAGGAGAGGAGCGGCGCTGCATTTCGATTGGAACAGGAGAGGAGCGGCGGTGGTTTAAGAGGAGAAGAGCGGAAGAGCGGCGCTGGTCTTGGAAGTATTTTTTTTTGTTGTTTTGCATATTTTGGGTCAAAGTTTGACCACGTATTGTATTTAACAAGCAAAATGTGAATGCATGTCACCAAAAATTGTATCGTTTGGTTCGTATCTCAGTGTACTTTCAAATTATATTATTTTTGCAACGTATAACATATATTTTATGTGCGAAATCATGGTCAATTATGACCCAGAATAAAAGGGAGACTAGTTAATGTGGGGTCGCTTTCTTAATTGAAGGGTAAATTGATTTTGATTTTGATGCAATCACAGCGCATCGGCCCTCTCGTCCATTCCTAAATCGCTGCCGCACGCTCCTCTCCCTCTTCTCCATTGCAAAACCACCTCCTCTCCTCTCCATCATCTCCATTCCAAAACCACCATCTTGCCTCTCCCTCTTCTGATCTTATCCATTGCAAAACCACCTCCTCTCCTCTCCATCATCTCCATTCCAAAACCATCGTCTCGCCTCTCCCTCTTCTCTATTGCATGACCACCGCCTATCCTCCATTTTCTAGAAGCTTTGCTCCGTGGCGCAGGCGCAATCCATGGATACAAAATTAGTATATTGCATACTATTTAAAAGTCGAGGGCGGGGCTTTTCCTGTGCGGTAGGCGGTGGGGCAGTTCCGCCTAGTCGGTTTGACAGAGACGCGAGAAGACGAGGGAGAAGGCTGCTGCAAACGAAGGGTTGTGTGATTTGACAGCGAGTTACTGCTGGACAGGTGAGGCCCCGTGATTTGACTTGTCGTTATCATTTTAACTAGGGCGCTACGACCGGCGTGAGTCTCCCGATTCCTGACCACCTCCATACAGGTGCCTCTCCCAATGCTCCACCATGTAGTAGAGGTTGGCTCTTGCATGAGAGCCCACTTCTCCACTTTTTTCTAGCCTCTCTTTCCTCCACATATGCAAAAATGCCATGTAAAGCGCACTATTGTACTTACTTTTACTTGCTCCTAGAGGTGCTTAAGCTTGTCACATAGGCATAAAGTCTGATGTGGCAAGTTAATCAAGAAGAGAGAGACTAGTTTGGTGACCCAAGGAAGAAATGGTGCTAAGCGCGTGTACCTAGGTGAAAAGACAATTTTGAGTCTATAGCTAATTAAATGAAGCAAACTTAGCAACACCATTTCATTGGAAGAGGTCACTCCTTGGCAAATACAATAAATACTAGTACTCCTTGTGTCCCATAATATAAGAACATTTTTGGCACTACACTAGTGTCAAAAACATTCTTATATTATGGAACGGAGGGAGTACGAAGAAAGAGATAGAGAGGAGTAAAAAAATACACTTATAGCCAACCTTGTTGTAGTATGAGTGACTAAGTGATGACTAAGTATGACATGCCAACATTAGATAGCCTAACGCACCGTGTTAAATCTCGAAGGGCGTGACCGCACGAGCGACACGACGGTCATGGTAGGCGCGACCATGATACAGGCTGCTGGCAGCCTTTGGATCTGAGATCAAACGGTCGCATGCTAAGTTGCTGAAAATTTGCAGAATAACCCTCTAGGATAGGATATTCACCCGTAGGTCTTGAATCACGCATTGCAACCATTCGATCTCAGATCCAAGCGCTCTCGGAAGCCCGTATCATGGGAGAATGGAAAGCCACTACCATGTCGCTCGCACGCTGGCAGTTCGCTCCTACTCGTCCCCGCACGTCCTTCAATACTACGGCGGCTCACTCCTAGTCGTCCCGTCCATTCACATTATGTAACATCCCAAATTTTCAATTTGGAATGTTATACATTAGATCATCATGCATATCATATTTTATTTTGCATTTTGGTTGATCCTAGAAATTCTACGCAACTCAATGACCCACGGAGAGAGTTGGGGATTTCGTTATTTTCATATTTGAGTTTCTCAAATTTTGAGAATAGGATCGTTTGATTTTATTTATTTTATCATGAATTATTTCTATTACAAAAATATGAAAGAGGGAATAAAATGAATTTCCCAAAATAAAGAAATATTGAGGATTTAATAATAAAATAAAATAAGATTTTATTTCTGAGTTTTTCGGTGTTTTATTTGAATTTAGGAAAAATGTGTGTTTTTCAAAATTGCATTTAGGGCCCAAATAAATGTTCACCTTGTGCGGCTTGATTTTAGAAGCCCGTGAAAATTTATTTTCGAATTTTTCGAGTCCGTTTAGTATTTCTTTTTATTTTTCTTCCAAGCGGAATAATTAGAAAAACGAACCGACTTCGGGTCGTACCCAAGCGGGACACCTCCCGGGGGCAGCCTTTAAATAGCGCCGCCCCGAGCCGCCCCAGCCCATCAACCCCGCCACGATCCGCGCGCGCCGCCGGAGCCGCCGCCGACGATCCCGCCGCCCGAGGTTCGTCGCGCCTCGTTTTCCGTGCCGAAAAAAAGAGAGAAAAAAATCGGCGTTCGTCGTTTTCTTTTCTCGGATTAAATTCGTGATTTTTCTGATCGCAATTCCTGAACCGATTTTTGTTTTAGTTTAACTTTTCGCTCGTTTATCGGAATCAGGCGATTCAAGCGCCTAGAGTTTCATCTCGAAACCTTCTATCCGTTTAACCAACTTAAACAAGATTTTGTTACTGTAAAATTTGCCATAGATCCAGATTAGTAGAACGAAGTTGTTTTCTTTCACAGTTTGATTTGCGTTGCTTCATTCGATTTGATTCTTTTTGCCAACCTGAGTTCTTAAGTTGAACCTTCTGGTTAGATCTCTTATTTGAGTTTTACCTGTGCATTAGATGAGTACTTATTGTGTGCATTAGTGCGCCGCCTGTTACTTCGAATCGTTAGGTTTCGCGGATCATCAGCAAGGCAAGTAACACTTTGATCATATCTTTTCTACTACCTAGTTTTATTGCATTAGATCAATCCTCACACATTTCATGATTAGGATCTAATTAAATTGTGGGATGGGAAGTAGATGAGGTAGTACCTATTACCTGTTATTATCAAACCTTTGGGAGTTACTTCTACGTTTGCTTATTATGCCATGCTATGCTAGTAGACGTGGATTGGTGAGTGAAATCCATGACAAATATGAAATTGTTAGTTAATGGTTTATCTAAGGTGGCAACTTAAACACACATCTGGGTGGATTGAGGCACCTGGGTATTCCACGACTTGCCTGTTTTCTTTTGGACCGCCACCCTGGCTCAAAGGGATCATGAGACTATTCATACTAGAAACTTCCGTGTGCAGCCACAAGCTATTATGGGCTCTAGCATAGTTGACTAAGTCGTGCGAACTCTTACAGTGGTAGACTAGAAGATGTAGGGGATGTAGGTGGTACGGTCTACCCGATCGTAAGGTGCTAGCGCTTCTGAAAGACTATGTCTCGGTCATCCGTCTTCTCAAACACCATGTAGTGCGAGAAACCAGACGGAGGCGATCGAGTCTTGTGGGGAAAAGTGCGCAAACCTCTGCAGAGTGTAATAAACTAATCATGGTTAGCCGTGTCCCCGGTTATGGACATCTTGAGTATCTAGTACTTGGTTTTTCATGTGAATCTCAACATGTTAATCTAAATAAATTTTGTTGGGTTATGTTTAATGATGATGCTTAATTGGGATTGAGAATGCTGTCAACCATTCTCAATGTTTAACAACCACCATGATAGTAATTAAATTTTATTCCTTTGAAGTAGGGAAAAATTGACTTTACGCAAAACTGTAACCATAGAGCTTTCAACCAGCGAAATATGCATATAGTATAGTTGTTTCATTCCATTACTCTCTATGTGTTACCTTGCCAGCATATTCCATGTGCTGACCCGTTTTCGGGCTGCAACGTTAATGTTGCAGACTTTTCAGACAATGATTAAGGAGTTTTAGGTCATTGTTCTATACTCAGTGATGCCGTTGGAGTTGATGGACTCACTTATCTTCCAAGCCTTCCGCTATTATCGTTATTAGATGGCCTTAAGCCATATTTATTGTAATAAGTTCTCTTATGAGACACTCGATGTAATAAGTGTGTGATTGCTACTCTGTTATAAATCCTCTTAGTACTGTGTGGTGTCAGCATTACTGATCCAAGGATGACACCAGAGCACAGAGATCAGACTGTTCGAGGTCTGGTCGCTACAGAGAATGGTATCAGAGCACACGCTGACTGTAGGACACCACCACTAAGCTAAAGACCTAGATCACTATTCACTCTCTTCTCTTCTGACCTCTCATCTTTTCTACTCTTTAGGATGGCGGATGCAAGGAACAAGTTCACACAACTGGATGAAGATACACCCTTTGGACGTCACTTGAAGGAAGTCACTAGATACCTGAATATAGGAGTACCAAACTTCACGGGAACCTATAACGCCACTTTACCTGAAGAAGAGCGTTGGATGATTCAAGTTCAAGTTCCAGGAAGGACGTTCATGCCAGTCACTGAGCCCATAGAACTTTCTTTTGATGCACCAACTTGGAATCTAGGAAAGAGCATGGCAGCTCACATCGCCATGGGACGCATTGGAGAAGTCTACCGCAAGGATCTCAAGGATACTATCTACCAGATTTGTGGGCGCCGAGATGAACACTGGGAGATGATCAGCACCAGGAAGGATAGATCAATTGTAGCTTTTATCCAGGAGCGAAACCAGCACATTCGATGACAGGAGAACCAGATGTGCACTGACATGATAGACATGTAGAAGGCAAAGACTAGAATCAAGGAACTGGAGGAAGAACTCAAGGCTACACGTGAAGATTATGAAGAGGAAATTGAAGTATTGGTGGAGAAGAATGACGAGCTGATCATGAAGATTGGAATATTTATGGGAGACCCTACGCCAGTAGATGAAGACGAAGAACCCCAGGAAATTAGCCTGGAAGACTACATCATCATCGACGGCACCGACTCGAAAGCAGATAGTAGCGATGATGACTATGTTGATGAAGCTGGAGCAGATATCATGGAGTGAACGACCGTAGAATGTTTCTAGTAGACCACCTCATCAGTAGTAGTAGTCCACCATGTAAATATAGTATTCCGAGCACTTCTGCGATAGATAGATCGATTGTATGCCCTTTTTTGATTGATTGAAGTGAATTGTTTATTTTGCCTCATGTGCATATGGGTAGTGTTTTCTCTTTAGACCCCCTCTATTCTTATATCTCATCTTTTCTAAACCCTCAGATGCCTCCGAGACGTGACCCCGGATTTGCCTTTCCACCGGAGCTCACCCAGTTGATCCAGCAGCACAACACATTGATGCAGTTGCTAGTACAGAATCAGAATCAGGGGAACAACAACAACAACCCACCACCACCACCACCACCTGTTGACCACTTAGCCCGTTTTCTTAGGCTGAATCTGCCGGTGTTTTCCAGTAGCACCGAGCTGATAGTAGCAGATGACTGGCTCCGCAAGACAGCTAGGGAGTTGACTACAGCATGATGCACAGATGCGGAGAAGGTGAAGTTTGCCGCACATCAGTTAGAAGGACCCGCAGCATCATGGTGGGAGAATTTCACAGCCACTTTCCCTGTAGACACTGTCACATGGGACCAGTTTCAGCAGGCTTTTCGTACTGCACACGTTTTATCAGGAGCTATGGCCATGAAGATGCGTGAGTTTCGCAACTTGCGCCAAGGAGGAAGGACAGTTGGCCAGTATGTGGAGGAATTTAGTAAGCTAGCACGTTATGCCCCAGATGACGTCGCTACGGATGCAGCGAAGCAGGAGAAGTTTTTAGAAGGACTGAATGATGAGTTGAGCATGCAGTTGATGGTAGCCACCTTCAACAACTACCAGGAGTTGGTAGATCATGCTCTTATGATTGAAGGCAAGCATCAACAAATTAAGAATCGCAAGAGGAAGTATGGACAAGGGAAGTATAATTCAGGAGCTCAGCAGAAGCCACGTTTTACCCCTAGATCGGGATGACATTTTCAGCATACCTATGGAGTAGGTAGCACACACAATCACAATGGCACCAAGAATGGAAATGGCAATGGAGGAAGCAACGGCCAGAACCGAACCAACCCCTCAACCCCAGCCAAGAAGGACCTAAGCCAAGTCACTTGTTTTAAGTGTCAGAAGACTGGACGTTATGCCAATAAATGTCCTGAAGGCCAAAATGGCAATGGAAGTTTAGGGAAGAAGCCGAACCCTTTTAACAGGGGACAAGTGAACCACGTTAGCATGGAGGAGGTTGAAGCTCAGCCCGATGCAGTAATAGGTAAGTTTTTGGTTAAGTCATTTACTGCACTCGTTCTTTTTGATACTGGCGCATCGCGTTCATACATCTTAAGGGGATTTGTGGATAAGTATAACCTACCAACCCAAGCCCTTAGGTCACCCATGTTAGTAACCTCGCCTGGAGAAGAGTATGTGGCTAGTCTATGGTGTGATCGGTTACCATTAAGGATTGGTAACTATGTTTTTCCCTCAGACCTAATAGTATTGCAATCTCAAGGATTGGATGTGATAGGCATGGATTGGTTATCAAAGTATGAAGGGAATATTGAGTGTGCTAGTAAGTCAATTTTTGCTTACCACCCCAGAAGGGAGAAGGATCAAGTATGTATCCCGGCATGTGCCAAAGAGGACTCATGTAAATTGCCTAACAGGAGTCGTGCAGGAGGAAGTACCAGTGGTAAGGGATTTCCCTGATGTATTTCCAGAGGAGTTGCCAGGCATGCCACCAGATAGAGATATTGAGTTTTTGATTGAGCTATTGCCAGGCACAGGTCCAATATCAAAGAGACCATATAGGATGCCAGCAAAGGATTTGGTGGAAATTAAGAAGCAGATTAAGGAGTTACTGGATAAAGGATATATTTGCCCAAGTTCTTCGCCTTGGGGATCGCCAGTACTTCTAGTGGAGAAGAAGGATGGATCGTTAAGGATGGTTGTAGATTATCCAGGATTGAATGAAGTAACGATCAAGAACAAGTACCCACTACCTATGATCAACGATCTGTTTGATCGATTGCAAGGAGCTAAGGTATTTTCCAAGATCAATCTGCGATCAGGATACCACCAGTTGAAGATTTGAGAACAGGATTTCCAAAGACAGCTTCTACCACCAGGTATGGGTTGTATGAGTATACCGTTATGTCATTTGGTCTGACTAACGCACCTGCCTATTTTATGAACATGATGAACAAAGTGTTTATGGAGTTTTTGGATAAGTTCGTCGTAGTGTTCATTGATGATATCCCGGTTTATTCGAAGAATGAAGAGGAACATAAGGAGCATTTGCGTTTGGTACTTGGAAAGCTTAGAGAACATCAATTGTATGCCAAGTTCAGCAAATGTGAGTTTTGGTTGAAGGAAGTAGGATTCCTCGGGCATGTTATATCTGGAGAAGGTATAGCAGTAGATCCCGCTAAAGTTGAAACCGTGACCAAGTGGGAAGCCCCAACAACACCTGGAGAGATTCGGAGTTTTCTTGGACTCGCAGGATACTACCGGAGATTTATTGAGAATTTCTCAAAGATTGCGAAGCCTATGACGGAGTTATTAAAGAAAGATACCAAGTTCATATGGACAGAGGAATGTGAGGCTAGTTTCCTGGAATTGAAGAAACGTTTGGTTACCTCACCAGTGTTGATTTTGCCAGACCAGACCAAGGATTATGAGGTGTATTGTGACGCTTCACGTCGAGGACTTGGAGCAGTGCTTATGCAGGAAGGGAGAGTTGTTTCATATGCCTCAAGACAACTAAAGCCTCATGAGTTGAATTATGCTACGCATGATTTGGAGTTAGCAGCCGTAGTGCATTCTTTGAAAACATGGAGACATTTTCTCATTGGAAATCATTGTGAGGTGTACACGGATCATAAGAGTTTGAAGTACATTTTCACCTAGAAGGAGTTAAATCTCAGACAAAGGAGATGGTTGGAGCTTATCAAGGATTATGATATGAAATTGAATTATCACCCCGGAAAGGCTAATGTAGTAGCAGACGCATTAAGCCGCAAGAGCCATGTCAATACATTAATGATGGGAGGAATACCAAGGGAGTTAGCAGAAAATCTTCATGAACTATGTTTGGAAATAGTTCCAAGAGGCTATGTAGCAGCATTGGATATTCAGTCAACTTTGATGGATAGAATCAGAGAAGCTCAGAAAGCTGACAAAGAGATTGCCGCTATAAAGGAGAAACTGAGCAAAGGAAAAGCTAAAGGATTACGTCAGGATGAGCACGACACCCTATGGTTTGAAGACCGCGTTTACGTGCCCAATGACCCAGAGATCAGGAAGTTGATACTGCAAGAGGCACACGACTCACCATATTCGATTCACCCAGGAAATACCAAGATGTATTTGGATTTGAAGGATATTTTCTGGTGGACCGGAATGAAGAAGGATATTGCGAAGTATGTAGCAGTTTGTGATGTATGCTAGAGAGTAAAGGCAGAGCATCAGAAGCCAGCAGGATTGTTACAACCATTGCCGATACTCGAATGGAAGTGGGATAAGCTAGGCATGGATTTTATCACGGGATTGCCCAGGACTCGTTCAGTCTATGACTCGATTTGGGTTGTAGTCGATCGATTGACGAAAGTAGCTCATTTCATCCCAGTAAAGACCACTTACACTAGTGCTATGTTGGCAAAGATATAGATGACCAGGATCGTATGTCTGCATGGAGTTCCAAGGAGTATCGTATCAGATAGAGGAACCCAGTTTACCTCAAAGTTCTGGAAGCAGTTGCACGAAACTTTGGGAACCAGGCTAGAATTCAGTACAACTTTTCATCCACAAACAGATGGACAGACCGAGAGAGTCAATCAGATTTTGGAGGATATGCTGAGAGCTTGTGCGCTAGATTATGGATCTAGTTGGGACGATAATTTGCCATATGCAGAGTTCTCTTACAACAACAGTTACCAAACCAGTTTGAAGATGGCCCCTTTTGAAGCCTTGTACAGAAGGAGGTGCAGGACACCGTTATCATGGGACGAAGTTGGAGACTGCCAGTTGTTTGGTCCTGACTTGATTAAAGAGTCTGAACAGAAGGTGAAATTGATTCGCGATAGGCTCAGGATAACCCAGTCCAGACAGAAAAGTTATGCAGATTCTAAACGTAAGGAGACAGTTTACGAAGTCGAAGACAGAGCTTATCTTTGAGTATCTCCACTTCGGGGAACAAAGCGTTTTGGAGTTAAGGGAAAATTAGCACCACGATTTGTAGGACCGTATCGAGTTTTGGAGTGTATGGGAGAAGTGGCCTACAAGTTGGAATTACCTGAAGGACTGTCAGGAGTTCATGATGTGTTCCACGTTTCTCAACTAAAGAAATGTTATGCGGAGATGGCTGACATACCCTTGAGAGACACAGTGCCTTTGGAAACTATTTAGTTGGATAACGATTTGACCTACGAGGAGAAACCAGTCAAGATTCTCGAGTTTGCGAGCTGAGTTACTCGCAGCAAGGTTATCAAGTTTTGCAAAGTTCAGTGGAGCAACCACATCGAGGATGAAGCCACCTGGGAACGAGAGGAAGATTTGCTCAAAGACCACCCTCACCTATTTTCTAGCCAACCCGAATCTCGGGGGCGAGATTCATCTTAAGGGGGGTAGGTTTGTAACATCCCAAAATTTCAATTTGGAATGTTAGACATTAGATCATCATGCATATCATATTTTATTTTGCATTTTGGTTGATCCTAGAAATTCTACGCAACTCAATGACCCATGGAGAGAGTTGGGGATTTCGTTATTTTCATATTTGAGTTTTCTCAAATTTTGAGAATAGGATCGTTTAATTTTATTTATTTTATCATCAATTATTTCTATTACAAAAATATGAGAGATGGAATAAAATGACTTTCCCAAAATAAAGAAATATTGAGGATTTAATAATAAAATCAAATAAGATTTTATTTCAGAGTTTTTCGGTGTTTTATTTGAATTTAGGAAAAATGTGCGTTTTTCAAAATTGCATTTAGGGCCCAAATAAATGTTCACCTTGTGCGACTTGATTTTAGAAGCCCGTGAAAATTTATTTCGGAGTTTTTGGAGTCAGTTTAGTATTTCTTTTTATTTTTCTTCCGAGCGGAATAATTAAAAAAAACGAACCGACTTCGGGCCGTACCCGAGCGGGACACCGCCCGGGGGCAGCCTTTAAATAGCGCCGCCCCGAGCCGCCCCAGCCCATCAGCCCCGCCTCGATCCGCGCGCGCCGCCGGAGCCTCCGCCGCCGCCGACGATGATCCCGCCGCCCGAGATTCGTCGTGCCTCGTTTTCCGTGCCGAAAAAAAAAGAGAAAAAAATCGGTGTTCATCGTTTTTTTTCTCGGATTAAATCCACGATTTTTCTGATCCGATTCCAGATCCGATTTTCGTTTTAGTTTAACTTTTCGCTCATTTATCGGAATCAGGCGATTCAAGCGCGTAGAGTTTCGTCTCGAAACCTTCTATCCGTTTAACCAACTTAAACAAGATTTTGTTACTATAAAATTTGCCCTAGATCCAGATTAGTAGAACGAAGTTGTTTTCTTTCGCAGTTTGATTTGCGTTGCTTCGTTCGATTTGATTCTTTTTGCCAACCGGAGTTCTTAAGTTGAACCTTCTGGTTAGATCTCTTATTTGAGTTTTACCTGTGCATTAGATGAGTACTTATTGTATGCTTATTTGTTTGTCTGCGATAGAATACAGGGAGTGCGCCGCCTGTTACTTCGAATCGTTAGGTTTCGCGGATCATCAGCAAGGCAAGCAACACTTTGATCATATCATTTCTACTACCCGGTTTTATTGCATTAGATCAATCCTCACACATTGCATGATTAGGATCTAATTAAATTATGGGATGGGAAGTAGATGAGGTAGTACCTATTACCAGTTATTATCAAACCTTTGGGAGTTACTTCTACGTTTGCTTATTGTGCCATGCTATGCTAGTAGACGTGGATTGGGTGAGTGAAATCCATGACAGATGTGAGATTGTTAATTAATGGTTTATCTAAGGTGGCAACTTAAACACACATCTGGGTGGATTGAGGCACCTAGGTATTCCAGGACTTGCCTGTTTTCTTTTGGACCGCCACCTAGGCTCAAAGGGATCATGAGACTATTCATACTAGAAACTTCCGTCTGCAGCCACAAGCTATTATGGGCTCTAGCATAGTTGACTAAGTCGTGCGAACTCTTACAGTGGTAGACTAGCAGATATAGGGGATGTAGGTGGTACGGTCTACCCGATCGTAAGGTGCTAGCGCTTCTGAAAGACTATGTCTCAGTCATCCGTCTTCTCAAACACCATGTAGTGCGAGAAACCAAACGGAGGCGATCGAGTCTTGTGGGGAAAAGTGCGCAAACCTCTGCAGAGTGTAATAAACTAATCATGGTTAGCCGTGTCCCCGGTTATGGACATCTTGAGTATCTAGTACTTGGATTTTCATGTGAATCTCAACATGTTACTCTAAATAAATTTTGTTGGGTTATGTTTAATGATGATGCTTAATTGGGATTGAGAATGCTGTCAACCATTCTCAATGTTTAACAACCACCATGATAGTAATTAAATTTTATTCCTTTGAAGTAGGGAAATATTGACTTTACGCAAAACTGTAACCATAGAGCTTTCCACCAGCAAAATATGCATATAGTATAGCTGTTTCATTCCATTACTCTCTATGTGTTACCTTGCCAGCATATTCCATGTGCTGACCCGTTTTCGGGCTGCAACGTTAATGTTGCATACTTTTCAGACGATGATTAAGGAGTTTTAGGTCATGGTTCTATACTCAGTGATGCCGTTGGAGTTGATGGACTCACTTATCTTCCAAGCCTTCCGCCGTTATCGTTATTAGATGGCCTTAAGCCATACTTATTGTAATAAGTTCTCTTATGAGACACTTGATGTAATAAGTGTGTGATTGCTACTCTGTTATAAATCCTCTGAGTACTATGTGGTGTCAGCATTACTGATCCAGGGATGACACCGGAGCATAGAGATCAGACTGTTCGAGGTCTGGTCGCTACACATTACTACAGTTCCACTAATCCTAACCCTCCTCCCAAATCCATGGCATCCCAAATCTCCATGATCGGCAGTGAGTACAAGGTTAGAACCATCAGTGGCGATGAGTTCGACGTCATCTACACCCGTTCTTCCGTGACAGTGGAAGGATGCCTTTCTCGCTTCAGACGCATGTTCGAAAACTCAGATGATGAGTGGGTCACTGGGCCAGATGTTGAGTACACCACAGTCCTGGGACCAGAGAAGGATCTAAAGGACGAAGAGAGGAAGAAGCCCGCTGTGATCCAGGTTTGCGTACATAACGTTTGCTTGGTCTACCACATATTTTAAGAACTTCCTCAAGGAAAAAATAGTGAAATTCGTTACTGTAGACTTTAAGAACGACATGGATGTCCTGCGTCGGATAGGTCTTGTTGTAGGCAACCCCTTCGACCTCTAGAAGAATCGGTTGGTGTCCTCTCGTCAGCCTTCAATGTTGACCCTGGCAGGAGCCATGGTTCATCCTTCATACGGTAAACTTGAGAAACCTCCATACACGTTTCATAGTCATGCATGGCAGTGGAATGTACTAGATATAGACCACATCCACTACGCTGCAATGGATGGCTACCTTTGCTTCAATATCTACAAGGGTTGGATGAAGAGCAACAGCAAAGTGTTCGGTTCAAGCAAAGAAGTATCGGCCAAGAGGACGAGGGACAAGGACGAAGTCGAGGACGTGGACGAGGACTCCGAGTAAGGTGGCAGTGTTGTTGCTCATGGTGGTTCTAATGAAGTGTCTACCGAAATAGTTGCAAAGTTTAATTTCAGGTGTGCTTAATTTAATTTGAGGGGTGTGTTGTGTTGAGCCCCCAGCAGAACTATGTTATGTTTCTTCTCGTTACTTTAACTCTTTAGTACGTACATACTAGTATTTCTTACATTTCATCTTTTAGTTGGTATAGTACTACCACTCGTTTCTTCACATTATATATGTACAATATATATGGCCAACATCCTATAGCCAGCAGTTTAGTTGTCAAAGAATTTCAGGGTGCTTAGTTTTGTCAAAGAATTCCAGGATGCTTAGAGGGTGCTTGGTGATCCAAGGGACTTATTTTAGTCTGACTAAAAATAGTCTCTTTAAGAGGATAAAGTTCCAAGCACCCCTGACAAGAGAGGGGCTAAAACTAGTCTTGAGACTAAAATATTTTAGTCAGGGGTACCCCTACTAAAATGTGGATTAGTCCTCTCTCTACTCATTTAACTCCTCTCCTTTAACATAGGCGAGTTCTGGATTGGAGGGTTTGGAGGATAATAAATGCTCATTAACTTGATTTTAGCCTTTTTAGTATTTGGATCCAAGCATGGGTGAGGCTAGCATGTTTTAGTCCCACTACTTTTAGTCATGGGACTAAAACGTATCCAAGCACCCTCTTAGTTTTATTTGAGGGGTGGGTTGTGCTGGACACCATTATTGTGACTAGCCTTTTTAATAGTACTATATGCATAATTTGGCAACGAGCGCTCTCTATATGTACCACCTTTTTTTAATTTCAATTTTTGCTCCATAGTGCAATCCATCGATACTACTGTTGTACAAAAGTATACATTTTTTAAAAGGCTAGAGGGTGGGGCAGTCTAGCTTGGTCAGTTTAACGAGAGGCGAGGGCCTTTGTGATTTGACGGCTCATTACTGCTGGAAGGCGGGGCCTTGTGATTTGACTGCTCATATAAATGCGCCGACGACCTGATCGAGGAGGAGCAAAAAACAGTGCGGTATACTCAAGTTTTCCGCTAGAGTAGTACTGCGATGGAGGAGCACGAAACACGATAGCCCAGTGCCATATGGCAATAAAAATGATCTAATTTGCTAGTCATCTCATTGTTAGCATTGTTCTATTCATTCCCTCAAAAAAACCATTGTTCTATTCATGCCTCGCAGAGAACGTGACACGTGCGGCGAAACACCCGAAGCAAAAGATGAAACACGGGAGCAAAAGAAGAAGGAAGATTATCACCCCAAATGATCTAATTCGCCGCGGAGTTGTAACTGCTTCTTCATCTCCTCCACGACCTCCATCTCCTTGCACGTCTCCTCCGCCATCTTCTTCATTCTGTCCATGACGCGGGATTTCTCGACGTGAGCCTTCATCATCTGTTCCACAGCCGCATTACATATCTTTACAGTAGCCGGGTGCTTGATGCAGAGCTTCGCCAACTCCTCCTTCTGTTCCATGACGAGGGCCTGCAGCATCTTCATCGAGGAACTACTATTCCCATGCAGCTTCTTCCAGCCGGCGTTCTTCTCCTTCAACAGGTCAATCTCGTGGCAGAGCTTCGCCTTGTCATCCCGAAGTCGCAGGATTTCGCCGGTCGCCTTCTTCTCCGAGGCAATGCTCTTCTTCAGCAGCAAATCCAAGCCGGCGGTCAACTCCCCCTGCTGATTGAGCTCAACAGGCATGTCGTCGAGGCTCTCCTTCAGCAACTCCATCATGCCTTGGATGAACTCCTTCTGCTTATTGAGGTGCTTATTGAGCTGATCGCGCATGTCGTCGAGGGATAACGACTCCAGCTCTGCCGGCTCAGCATGTTCGCCTCCGCGGCTAGGGCGCTCCTGGGAGCCATCACCTGCCCGTGAGAGATCTTTCGAGGTCTCTGCATGGCGGCGAGCCCTCTCTTTTTTCCGCAGCCTTGGTTGCCGCTCCCTTGTTACGAGTAGTTCTCGACCTAGAGCTCTGCTCGCCGGCTAGGGCAACGACGGACGAAGAAGAAGCACTTATGAGGAGGAAAGGTAGAGTAATTTTCGGTTAGGTAGTTCCCCTTTTTATAACCTAAGTACTACCACTAGTACTAATACCTGCATAGTGGGAACACATTCAGGTTTGGTACGTACTAGTAGGTGTGAGCAGACTTTCGAATGTGATGGAACAAGGTAAAGATTAATTGATGGTTTTGATTTCGAGGCCCGAAACGGCTCCCGATGAGTTTAGCGGAACATAAATTTCAAGTACTACTCTGCTCAAATGCATAAATATTATATTACTGTCAAAAATTGTCACAAAATACGAAGGAGACCAATGGAAGTACTACTAGCAACCCATGATTTAACTACTCGCATGCACGCAGTGGAGTAATAATGTCTTTCTTCTGCCCTCACGTCCACTCAATTTGCATGTGTTGTATTAATTGACCATCAATGAATTGAACAACTTTACACGCGTCAAATTATCACATGGGGTGGATCTTGGTACAAAATTGCGCCTGCCCATGTACCCGCGTGTGCGTGCGAGGGAATGAGTGCGTGCGTGGCGTGCGTGCACATCTTCGCTTCGTGCATGTACCGCCAGTATGGCTCAGGAAGGACGAGTACATTCTTCTAGAACCAGCAGCATGTCACTGTGATCAATCCATGCAAGGAGGTCGTGACAACGCCTCCACATGTGCCACGTGGCTTCACGAATTGTAAGAGAGACACTGTGTAGCATGCCATTGGTATTCTAATTTATGTGTTTTGCACATACTCGAAGTACTAGTAAGGTACACGTGCATTGCACGCATCAGATTTTGCAAGGAAATTATGAATAAATACCACACTATAGCATGTAAGCTCTGAGTCATATATGCCTGATGTAGCCCTTCGTTTAATTCTTATAGTTCATCTCATTCAAAGTCAATTAGTTTTTATAAAAAAGCTAAGAACGCGGGAATAGGAAAAACATGGGATTATAGTGGAATGTCGTCTTGAATCCTACAGGATTGTACAAGTGTTTGATTGTGCATAGAAAAAATGCAGAATTCTTTCAAAGAGGTTTGAGTGGATGGATGTTTCCTATGAAATCTAGTGCAAATGAATCATATGGAAAAAATCCTATGGTTTACAATCCTACGAATCAAACAACCAATATAGGAAAAATTCCTAATGATTAGAATCCACCAAAATTCCATTGAGAATCCTTTGAATCAAAGAAGCCCTTAATCTATTTTATGATTCATGGCATTGTGCGTTGTAAAGCATAAAGTAAAAAACAAATAATGGCAATTCAACTAAAAAAAAGTTTGGGCAGTTATGATACGAAAGATTCTAGAACAAAAGAGAACCACTGTTGTTTTAAGGTTTGTGCATTATGCTTAAGTTCAACCATGGAGTCTGCTAGATTGTACATGTGGCAAAATCCGGTGGGGGGCTATAAGATGGTGCGAGGGGCCGAGTGGAGGGAGACTATGAAGGAATGCGCAAGTGCGAGATCGATATTTAGAGAGAGGGGGCGAACATGTGCGCTGTTGCGCAGTGGCGGAGCCATGAAAAAGAAATGAGCTAGGGGGCCAAGCATTGCTAATCCTTTATGAGGAGGGTCAATTCATGAACTTAAACCATTTTTAGCAGCAATTGTCTAATGATCACATTCTTATTAGCCTCGATATATAGTGATGTTACACTAGTAGAAAAAGGGCCTTTAGTCCCGGTTCTGGAACCGGGACTAAAGGGTCGGTACTAAAGCCTCCCCCTTTAGTCCTGGTTCTTATACGAACCGGGACTAAAGGCCCTCCACGTGGCCGCTGCCTGGAGGTCCACCTTTAGTCCCGGTTGGTAACACCAACCGGTACTAAAGGAAATTTTAAGATTTTTTTTAATTTAATTTTTGAATTTCTTTGAATTTTTTTTATTTTCAAATTTCTGAATTATTTTAACCTCTAATCTCTAATCACCCCTCATCATTCCAAATCGTCTAACTTCCCAAACGGTCACCCATCCTCTCACTACTCCAGCCTAAGCACGCTTAACTTCCGGGTTCTATTCTCCCTCGTTTCCAAGTCTGCACTTGTTGTTTTCCTAACAATAGTAAGATGTCAATCCTATTAACACTCAGGAATTTAGCTTGAGCATGAAGTCACACATTTCACTGTTTGAGTTTGAAACTATTGTTCTAAAAAACAATAATTACTTAGTAACACTAATATTTCGTGAATAAGTAGTTTGACCACAGTTTGACCCTAGTTTGACCACAGTTTGACCATAGTTTGACCAGATTTGACCAAATTCAGAAAAACTGAAATAATTATTTAGTAACACTAATATTTCTTGAATAAGTAGTTTGACCATTGTTTGACCACAGTTTGACCATATTTGACCAAAATTCAAAAAAATGAAATAATTATTTAGTAACACTAATATTCTTGAATAACTTGAATAACTATTTAGTAACACTAATACTTCTTGAAGTCACACATTTCACTGTTTAAATTTTTAAATTTTCCTAACTAGTAGATGTAGTAATATAACTACCTCTCGAAGGATTTTATTTTTTGAAGTTTTTATCATTTTCTTTTGATTTTTTCAAAACAAAAAAGGCGATCCACAGGGGGGGTAGAGTATGAAAATGGGACCTTTAGTCCCGGTTTGAGACACAAACGGGGACTAAAGGGCATCGCTCCCTTTAGTCCCGGTTCGTGTCTCAAACTAGGACTGAAGGTCTAATCTTTAGTCCCGGTGTGAGACACAAACCGGGACTAAAGGGCATCGCACCCTTTAGTCTCGGTTCGTGTCTCAAACCGGGACTAAAGGGCTCAGGTGAACCGGGACTAATGCCTTGGCTGCACGAACCGGGACTAATGTGAATATTGCCCCGTGACCAAAGCCCTGTTTTCTACTGGTGTTAGGGGGGAGGGGCAGGGCCCTTACTGCCCCCTGTCTTCGCCATTGTACACGCGTCTGAGAGATGAAGCGGAAGGCATGGATGATGAGAGGGGGGCGTTGGACATATAATTAATGTGGGTGTATTAGCTATATATGTTAATCCTATATAGAGAGGTATACATTGATCGATGTGGACGTGGGAAAGAGGGTGAGACCTCACTAGATACATCGATTGATCGGTTTGTGTGGAAAACTATGAAAGACCTAGCTATATACACACATACATAGAGGAACATCGATCGTTGAGCATGCACGCGTGAGAGATAAAGAATGCCCGATATGATGGAGAGGGGGATGTGTGTGGGTGTGTGCCTTCATGGGAGACCGACCTAAAGAAAAAGATTGCATGCGTGCGATAGATAATGCCGACTGGTAGTGTGTGTGCATGCATGCACGAGAGAAAGTTAGTGGTACAATTATAAAGAGAAGACTATTGTGTGGGTGTAAAAGAATAGGTGAGGGCATAATCAATGTAAAGTTGAATTCAAATATTTGAATAAGAGATCCTGATGTTTGAAACCCATGCATGCATGAATATAACGGAGATATGCGCGGTGTGGTTTGGAAACGAGCATGTTGTAATGTATACACATTGAACAAGGTCAGGCTGATTTGAATTTGAGATACTGATGGCAGACATCATTTGGCCACGTCACATCCGTGCAAGGACACACTATTCTAATTGGAGATGATGGGCGGCTTTCACATCACATATCTATATCTATACCCCTATATATATATTATTTTTTATATTTTTTTATATTGTGTGCAGGTAACTTTAACTTTGAAAGATGGTTGACAAATCTCATGCATGCAATGCACATGTACCTTACTCTAGTCTAAATGGTGTTTGTGTGTGTGTTGTGCATGTTGAGGTGCAAATTGTCTATTTTTATGGATACACGTTAAGCTTGTTCTTCCAAAATTTCAAGCCGCGCCTTGTTATGCCGAATATTCAAGCTAGCGTCTCTGTCTATCGTGCTGTGAAACTCCCGCATCTTCAACCTGCGCCTTGTTAGCCCGAAATATTTAAGATATATCTTTGTCTCGTTGTGCTCCGACAACTCCCACCATCTCAACCTGCGCCTTGCTATTCCGAAATTACAACACGCGCGAAAACTCTCACCTCCTGTGAAATCCCGACACGCGAAATGCCCGTGGTACCCCTGAACCGAAAGAACCGCCTCAAATCGGTGGGGGTACTTTCATAACTTACCCCACATTTGGGACAAGCGCGTCTCTAAGCCATGGTTCCCCACTACCATCCCATCAACCCACCCATTCATACACCAAGGCCGCGAAAACCCGCGACGAAACCCCACACCCTGCTCCGTCCGCCACCCAGCCGGAGCCTCTTCCCCGACAACGTCGCCCACAACAACACCTCGATGTCCCTCATCCACCGTACCGGATGAGGATCCGTCGTCGATCTCATCGTCCCGCCGGTTCAGCCACCCCGTCCTCCACCTCCAAGGAGCTGCCCCGACGTTCCCCTCGTCTTTCGTGCCACCTCCATTCCCACACCGCTGTCTTCACCTGCACCACCGGAAGAGCATCATCATCACCGTATCCTCGGATGAAGCTGTGGCCTAATCGGCGCCACCAAAGAGGTTGTACACTAATTGCCGCATTTTCTTCTTGATTCGATCTCACGGTGCTGCCGGCGCTCGGTACCGAGCCGATACGGCGCGGCTCCATCCACAGCGGCGTCGCCGGCCACTTCCTCCACAGCGTCGCTCCCTCGGCGGCGACGTCAACATCAGTAGGAGTTGCTGCTGCTTTAGCTCTCGCTCACGCTGCTGCTCTGCTCTTGCTCTCGGTCCCCTGCCTGTTCTGCTCTTGCTATTGCTCTTGCTCGCGCTGCTGCTTTCGCTCTTGGTCTTGCTTGCGATGCTGCTCCGATTTAGCTACACTTCAGTCGACTGAATCGACTTTTGGGTCAGTCGATTTTCAGGGGGTGGGGGGGGGCTCACCGG